>NW_019416762.1:224828-264765 GCF_000390285.2 Anoplophora glabripennis
TTATTGGAAAGTACAATTGATCCTAGGATAACAGAGATTTTAGAAAGTGACGACAATTTACTAGAAAATGAAATAACCTTCCAACAAGATGGTGCGCCCCCGCACTATGCTGCTGCTGTGCGACAATTTTTGGATGACCATTTCCCGGGGCATTGGATTGGCAGAAGAGGTCCCGTCGAATGGCCACCAAGATCTCCGGATCTGTCCCCTTTGGACTTTTTTCTGTGGGGTCATTTAAAATCACGAGTGTACGCCACTCAGCCGGAAACATTGCAAGTGCTACGTCAGAGAATTGTAGAAGAATGCCGATTAATAACTGCGGATGTCTTTAATAATGTTCGAACAGAATTTGAAAACAGACTGTATTATTGTTTGGAAGTTAACGGGGGTCATTTTGAGCAATTCATCAAATAAATCTGATTTATTATTTGCTTCAGCTTTTTTATTTCATTTCTGACTTTTTTGTAAACTGATAGACACATCAATAACAATTAGGTAATGCGGTCATGTGTAGTAGATGAAAAACTTATTAGTGGTGGGCATTTGTGTAGAAATTACTACGCGTAAGTTGGTTTGTCATCTTTTCGTTTGTAACCAATAATTCTGTCAAATCTCAACCGATTTCTAAAAACGGTACGTCACTGTATTCGCAATGAAAAGGGCTTTAAAATGATGTGCCACAAGTGGGGTAGTTGCATTTGAAATTTTTAAGTTGGGGTTGCTAGGCATTAGGGGGATGAACATATCGAGTTGGCTTGACTGTCAAAAAAGCTCCCCCCAAGAACAAAAATCGACGGGTCTCGGCGAATTTTGAAATATTATTCGGTTTTCCAATTATAGGGGGGGTCATATTTTCGTTGGGATACCCTGTATATTGTATGTATGTATGAGTATATTAGTACACAGGCTGAATTATTCCTTTTGTTATGCATTAGGGTAACCTTTAATTTGAAACGTAATAAAATTTAATTAGTCAAACTGTCAAATGAGAGACCAGTTGATAAGTAACTGCAACAACAAAAAATTTGGTGAGCTAACAAATACAACACAAAGAAACTAAAAAAAAATTTTACAATGGCTGAATCCTCTCGTTTGTTTTTAGTTCCTGAACTTAAGGGCAAATGGAAGAATTTAAGATGCAAGATGCGCAAAAAACTGTTGAAGATGCCGAAGACGAAATCTGGCACAGCCGCTGCAGGGTGGGAATCATCGTGGGGATATTTTGACATGATGTATTTTCTTAAAAATGTTGTAACAGCCGCTCCTACAACAGGAAATCTAGCTTCGCGCTCTCACAATTCAGAGAGAGATGAAGAGGAGCATTCAGGTGATAATTCCAATGACGGGGAAGAATGTTTACCTCAAGTTCAGTCGGTGGGGTTTGATTTACCCATCTCTTCTCCAGACTTTGTACATTCTAGTCACTCTTCGACTGTGTTTTCATAAGGTCAAAACGTCTCATCCAAGCGAAAAAGTAGCCAAAGTCACAATGACGCGGAGAGGCCGGAACATGAGAAAAAGAAGATCCAGATTCTGCAGGAAACTTCAGCACTTGATAAACAATTTATAGAAAACATTAAAAATGCAGACAACAGGCACCAACTTTCTTTGACAGAAAAATTAGATTTAAGAGAAAAATTACAGAAAGTCAACAATACCTGCAAGGTTCATGTACAGTTCCAATATGGTTCTGCACCCAACAATCTTGTTTCTCTTTCTGCTGCATCCTCTTCGAAGGCATAACAAACAGTCGCTGACCTTACGTAAAGTCGTGGTAACCCCAATGACTACATATTCAATGTTGAGGCCTCTAAAACCCTGAGATTTATGTTTGTACTCGTATTTAGGATAGATGTATCAAATAAAACCCATTTTTGTAGATATGAAATGTTCTTTTATATATCAAATTTTCATTAATTTCGGTACATGTAATTTCTCCGCAGAGGTGATTGCATCATGCACGTCCTTACTATGGGGCGACCAGATACTAATGGTAGTTTTTCCAATTATTAATATGATGTTTCAGCAACTGTCAAAGGTACCAATGACATCCACCTGTCAAAATATTCAGTAAAGTTTTGCCATTTCACCATGCATCGTACTGGATTTATGGAAATTAGAAGACGCGAAATAGGAAGAAGGTATCAAGGATCGAAAGAGGAAGAAATCGAAAACTAATCAAATAGAAGGGGAGGCTAAAATAATAGCCGTGGAGGAATTTGTCATACCCCTAAAAACGGAGATGATATGCCAGAGACGAGTCCAGAGATAGCTAGAGAGAGAGACAGCCAGTGCAATTGGAAAGTAAGGATGCATATGTGGCACGTTCAGTGGTAAATAATAGCACATTCGTACCTGTAAGAATAATAAATCTGTCAGGTTCGCCATTTAAAACTTCAAAAGGTCATGAAATTGGAAAAGCGATTATAGGCATGGAAATGGCCCTTCTTCAAAATGGAAGGTTGGAAGTAGGGAAAATTGGGACATTCGATGATAAATGGATGAAAGGTTTTGAATTAACACATCTGGACAGGATTACGCGGACCAAGACGTACCAACTGCTGAGGTCATACGCGGATTTATTTAGAGAAGATAGACATATTAACAAGTACAACTAAGGTGAAGCACAAGATAGACGTCGAGCCCGACGCACGACCTATTTGTAAGGCACCGTATAGGATACCCTATATGCAGCGTGAACTTTGAAATGAAGAAATAAATAGGCTACTGGAAGCACAAATTATAAGACCTTCGTGTAGTCCGTGGTCAGCACCTGTAGTGCTAGTGACAAAGTCGTTATCAAACGGACAGGAAAATATCCATATGTGTATAGATTATAGGGGCCTTAATATAGGGACATCAGGCAGGTGAAGATGTTTTCAGTGATAGACGTTGCCGAGGCCTACCATCAAATCGATATGGATGAGGATTCGATTCCTCTAAAGGGTTTTAGTACGATCCAGGGGCATTATGAGGAGTAGAAATTGCCATTTGGTTTAGCCAATGCACTGGCTACTTTTCAACGGTTTATGAATCTTACCTTAGCGGAACTTACAGAGGACTCTTGTATGGTTTATTTGGACATTATTAATTATAATGCAGATGGAGCTGATCAACACAAGGAAAATATTAAAGCTGTCTTCGACCGACTGAGGGATGCATGTCGCACACATTACAGTTGGTAGCCAAAGATGCATTGTTTTCAGAAGAAGAGCACGAAACAGTCATTAAAACTTGCAGACAAATAGTGGGGCATTTTAAACGAAGCGAACAGACTTCTAGAAATAGAATGTCAAAAATAATGCGGATCATCAACACATTCTTTAATTCAGGATATTGAAGTTAGATGGAACAGTACCTACAACATGTTACAACCTGGTATGAAGGCTGATATTAATAAATATTGCACGCGATGCGAGTCGTGTAATCAACGAAAAACGTCGGCGCATATTGGTAAGGCACCACTGCAACGTTTTGCACCAACGCAAGAGCCATGGTAACTTACTTCTATGGACATAGTAGGTCCACTCGTTACGTCAAATAAAGGAAATAAGTACATATTGACCTTCCAGGCCCATTTTACTAAATACCCGAAGGCCATCCCGTTACCAGATCAAAAAACGGAGACAGTGGCCAGGGCTTTTGTAGAGCATATAATAGTAAGACTTGGAACACCCAAAGAAACTTATTACGGATAATGGAGTGAACTTACCTCGGCACTTTTCAAGGAAGTTTTTGTAATAATAGAAATCAAGAACATTCACAATTCGAGCTACGCACCGACGTCTAATGGTCAAATTGATAGAATGCATCGGGTGTTAAAGGATATGTTGTCGCACTACATCATGAAAGACCAACGAGATTGGGATGATTGGATCCCTTTCGTGCTTATGACAAGTCTACGGGATATAGCCCATATTTTCTGTTGCATGGGAGAGACCATCTCTTGCCCATAGACAGTTTCATAAAAGCTAGAAAGATTAGGTATGACTATATGGATAATTATGCAGCGGAATTAATTGGAAGACTTAGAAAAGTATATACCGAAGAATATGAAGTTACGGGAGACATCAGTATTATTAATCGTACTTCAATTAAGAGTAAAAGTGTGAAGTATCAGTCGATTTGAGGAAAGATTGATGGAAGTATTTTTCGAGATATGAGATTTACAATGCTGAACTTCCTAATAGTACACATGACACGGACATGACCTATGGTGTGCCAGCGTGTGAAACTTTTGAGGAATGATGATAAAAGACCTTCCATTGTCTTTATAGCTGGAGGAGATGAAGCCATCGCGGCCTCACGCTACATGATGGTTAGTTGTTACAAAATTCCGTTTGTAGATATAAGTATTGCATAATTTGCTTATAAAAGATTTGAGTTAACCGTTCCCTCCGCCTGTAGAGTCACTATATTGTCAAATTTAACTTTTTTATTTTTGGAAGTTGAACAAGTGGTTGTGATAGCCTCTCCATTTGGGATATTCGCCGGTTTGGACCCGAACTCTACTTTTGTGTCATAGTGCGTAGGCAGAAAAGTCGTGAGGTTTTATCAGTTACATAGGTTGGATTAAATTGTTATATCGTGGTTTCTAGCCTTAGAGCTATTAAAGCGGAAAAATAACTGAATTTCTTGACGAGTCAGACTAACATTAGAAACACCACGGAGCGTTAGACAGTACATTAATGATTATTTTAGAGCTTAGCTCTGGATGCGTTTACAGAATAAACCCCAAAATTTATATCGCTGTTGTAATTTTGTGTAGCCTCAATAAGTTTAGCTAAAAAAAAACACTCCTCGCAGTATTTACCGGCCGTGGTGTTGTTATTAACTTTACATTTTGTAGTCTATCTGACTGAGTTTATTTTTTGTAATATTCTTTAATTCCGGAATCAAGTTTAATTTCTCACCACCACGAACTTTTCCAGTATTCTATAAAAGACCACGCACATATGATTTTAGAAGAAACTTAAACGGGTATATTGTGAACGACCATTTTTAGAAGCTTCATCATCTTCTTGAAAAAATGAATTTGATGAGTAAAACTCATCTTATTTATAATATGAATGAGAAGGGTTGTAGGCTCATTCTACACAAGCAGCCTCAGGTACTAGCTAAAAGGGGATTATTAAATGTTCAAATCCTGTAGCTGGAAATGCCATAGAGCAAGTCATCACTCCTATGATATTGATGAAAGACTGAAAGACAAAAAGGAAAAAGCAGAATGGACTAAGAACTTACCACTTGGTTCGGTAATTAAAATGACGGACAAAGGTAGTATGACTGCCCAAACCTTTGTTAAATGGTTAGCACATTTTTCCCAGTATAAACCAGCAGAAGAAATTGTATTAATATTTGACGGAACGTCCCACTTAGGTTATTCGATTGTCGAATCTGCAGAAAAATATAAAATTATTCTTTACTGTCTTCCTAGCAACACGACACATCAATTGCAACCGATGGACAAGTCTGTATTTGGACCATTTGAGAGTTATTGGGACGACGAAATTTTACTTTTTTGGACATATATATATATATGTCNTTCGACAATTGAAAAAGAATTATTATCAGTCGATTGGGCTTGTAAGACTTTTAGACTATATATATACGGAACAAAATTTACCATCTATACAGACCATAAACCACTACGATGGTTATTCTCTTTGAAGGAACCAAACTTAAAACTAGTCAGATGGTAACTTAAACTCGAAGAGTACGACTATACGATAAAATACACAAAGAGCACACAAAATAAAGTAGCGGATGCTCTAAGTAGAATAAAAATGGAATGTAATACAAATGAAAATGATAACTAACTGAAATAATAAATGAAGAATTAGATATATTAATACCACCAAACAATCCTTCAGACAATCAAACTGTTCATACTAGCCAAGAAGAACCAATGTTTTCAATCCCTTACACGGAAAATTCGTGTAAGGGATTGAAAAAATCAATATAAAACACAATTAGTAATAACCGAATCCAATACTATACCGAGTGAAATTTGTGATCATATTTAATAAATTCCGTCATCATGTAACTCTCAGAGCTAATCTAAGTGATGAAGAAACATTTCGATTTTTGAAACCAATAATTAGCCTTGATATCACTTGTTATAAATTTTCAACATCAGCAATAGAAAAAAGATTACGAGAGCCCTACGAACACCATCGTTATACAAAATTGCTGATATCCAATAAAATTCTAGATGATATAATTAACGAACCAGAACAACAACAATTAATAAAATATCATCATCAAGGACAAAGATGTCATAGAGGATTAAAGGAAACGATTAAATCTATTAATATAAATTATTACTGGACTAACATCTAATCAGATGTTACTAACTACATAAACACTTGCCAAACATGTCTCTTATCTAAATATGACAGAAATCCTCAAAGGACAAATTTCCAATACTCCTTCTGCCCCTTTTGAACAAATTCACATAGATACATTTATTATCGAAAAACATCAATTCCTGACAATTTTCGAACCATTCTCAAAATTTGGACAAGCAAATCACTTAGAATAAAAAAAAACAGTTTAAACAAAATAGAATCATTATTACAATTTATATCACACATTACCCATGTGTGTACCTCATAAAATTACACCCGACAATGGAACAGAGTTTAATAACCTAATTATAAAAGACTTTTGCCTTTTACATAAGATTGATTTGTACTTTACAACTCCCTACCATTCAAACTCGAATTCTCCAGTCGAACGATTTCATTTTAGTATCACAGATTCCATACGTTGCCTTAAACAAGAACACCAGATACCAATTAAATATCTAATGACCCTAGCAGTTCTATTATATTACAACTCAATCCATTCAACCATAAACTCTCCATTCGAAGTCATACACGAACCAAATATTAATCATTTTGATTTATCACCTCACTTAATAGTAAATCAATACAGTAATCAACACAAAGAAAACTTACAAACAGTACATGAACAAATTAAAAATAGGATTGAAACTAATAAAAATAAAATTATCGAGGAACGCAATCAACAACTTGCAGACCCAGAAACAATTCACACTGATCAAACTATTTTCATTCGTAGGGAACCGCGTAAACCAAAGGATTATCCGAGATATAAGGAATCTACGGTATTAGAAGATACAGACAATAAAATACTAACAGAAGCCGGAATTTTTCATAAAAATAAAGTCAGAAAAATCCGAAAAATTATAGAAAAACCTTTTTTACAGGACAATGAACCCTAACCTATTGATACTCCACTTGATGACGTTAACAATCATCCTAGCCGAAGATATAACCTTCGATCCGGTAGATAGTATTGCCCATTCCAAAAACTCGAAAAAACAACACATATTGTTGATCGCTATCATACATTCATTCGTAAATTAGATGTCCTCCCATTATACGAAGCTTTTGACAAAATACGGTTACTAATAGATTAGAATAATTTACGAAACAGCTCACAAGGTATTTCCGAATCCCTAATTCATCAAGAAGGTAAAACTTTATCAGGAATTTAGAAAGTTTAGACCAAATAAAAGAGGACTCTTTAATATTATCGGAGACATTAATAAACAACTGTTTGGCGTTGCAACAGAAAAAGACATCGAACAATTTGATTCAAAATTTGAAACTTTATTAAGTAATGAAAAAAGAATAGCAACTGAAGTCAATTCACGCACCTCATTATTAACTTCATTTATGAACAAAACAACATCATCAATAAGTCAGATCAATTCCAACAATAAGAAATTAGAAGACAATCTAAAATATTTCTCGAACTTTGTAAATATTAATTATCAGAGACAAATCACTATCAATTAGAAATAATATTATACTACGTACAACAAATTGAATTAACTATAACCTTTCTTCAAAGATATCAGATTAGCTTCTTTGTTCTAAGTCCAAGGGGAAATAGATGACATGATCACACACTTAAGGGCTCTATATCCGCAAAGTGAGATTCCCCGTTTCAGGAATGTACAATCTTACTACAGTTACGTTCAAAAGAATTTATACTTTAATGATTTTTGTTACTATATCTCAATACAGGTCCATGTATTATCTAAACAAACAGATCTTGAATGATATTATCTCACACCTATTCCTCTCCTTATGTTACCCTTCTTGAATACCCTAAATACCTTATCATTGACTCACATGACAAATATCAATGGTTAAATGATCAACCAAACAGCATCGAGGAAATCTCTTCAGATGTGAAATTTGAAATCAGTCCAAATTGCCTAGTCGACATATTTCGACAAAGATAATATCCCAGAAACTGCAAAATCACACAAGTTCATTATACGACACCATATGTACTTCAGTTAAAATTATCAGACTACTCAAAACCTTTAACAATACAGTAAAGTTGCAGATAAGGAACAATCGATACAAAAACTATAGTAGCTAATACTAAAATTATCATGATACAAGGATGTCAATTCTCAATAAAAGATAAAGTCTACGAATATGAAGACCTTGTCTTTACTAGTACGACATTCTTTATACCAAACATAAACATAACTTCCTTTCCAATGGTCCTAGTAAGGAATGTTCCATTGAACGATCTCTACCAAAAGGAAAACCTCTTCAAAAACGGTTACGTAGAAGATTTTGGAGAAATACCTTGGCATATTAATTATTCCTGGATAATAATTATAGTTACTTGCCTTATTCTCATAGGCCTACTCTATGTATACATTTGGAAACCAAAGACGAAACCTGGTCTAGCAGTACTCCTCCACAAATCCCACGAACGACCCACAATCAAAACTGATGAGTCAGTTGAAGTCCTTGCAGAGCCCCAACTTCCTTTTTAAGATGGGAGGAATTATACAACTATTACTAAATACGGTCCACATAAACTATTTATCTTTGTTTATATATTTTACTATCTAAATACTTTTTATGCATAAGACTATGTCATGTCTAACCTTCACATTGCTAATCTAAATTTGTAAGCGATAAAGGATCCTTTAAATAGCCAGATCGGATCCCTCATCGTCAGTGTAAGAATCAAGCTTGTAGATGTAACTGATAGTATTTAATAAAGTGTTAACAAATAAATGTGTTAAGAATCTACTCCACGAATTGCATATTTAACTCCCAACAGGAGGATACGCTAATATCGGGGACCCAGAAGCATTCTAAATACGTAAGTTACAATGTTTTTTGTTTGTTTTTTAATATTGCATGGATTACATAGTGTCTATTATTATAATAAAACTAATTCCTTCACTTGCTAGCTTTGAAAGGTAAGTTCTAACACAATAATTGTTGTTTTATTAAAACCGTGCTGCAACGTACTTTTCTCTTTTGAAAGTTGTACCTATTTTTCTGTACCAGTACTAGAAAGGCGCCCTGACGTCACAATCAATGGCGGGAAACGGTGCTTTTAAAAAGTAATTAGAAACAGGCATTATTTTAATTTCTTATATTTCTGATAGATTTTTTTTTGAAAGAATGTGTTGTCTATGGGGTTTTTAATGATATATATTAATTATTTAACGTGTTTTAGTGCGATTTTATTTTTTGGGCAAGTTCCCTATTATTATAAACTTTTTATATTGATCTTAATAATTTTTATTAACAATAGTTTATTTAAAAAACATTTCGGCCATTTATAATTCCCATTGAAGTTCTGGCTTTTCTATAGGTAATTTTATTTGTTTTATTTTTAGGATGTCAAGACTCTTGTGCTTGTAGAATTTTGAAAATGGCTTTACACTTTAGAATATGAATTTTTTTTTGTTATCCCGACATGCTGAAATTGCTAACATTGGCAATTATGATGCAAAACAAATTACTGAGCATGACATAACCATTGATGAACCTGATCCTAGTTCAGATATAAGTGTTATTTTTCCAAACAACGATGAAATGATGTCCCAGTTTACATACACCATTTGGATAACCATCTTGAACGAAACACTGAAGAATTGCAAATTCCTGAACAAGAGAGCACTAAGGAACAACCTGGTCGGAATTCGGAAGTAATCGTTATTTTTCCCAAGAGCAATGGAAGTCAAGATGAAGACCCGGATTATGTACCAACTGCAGATGAACAAGAAGAACCGGAATTAGAAAAATCTACCGAAAGAAATAAAAAGACAGAAACGACGACATGTGGATGAAAGTAATTGGTCGGCTAATAAAAATAAACGTAAAAGGGTGTGTGGAGAAGAGTACCAAGGAAGAAAGAAAGATGATGGGCGCTGGGTATACACCATCCGTTAAAATGAAAGGAAAATTAAAGTTGCAAATGCAAATTTTCAAGTGACAAATATGAACTTACCCTCCCCAATTAAAAAGAAAGGTAGGTGTAAATATTCTAAAAAGTTACGACGGACAGGCAGAAATACCAGAAAATAGGGCACAAAATACTTCCGTCCCAAAATTTTAGATCCATTAATAGGAGATTAGATCTACTACCTAAATATTATTATTTTTTCAAAAACTTGACGTTGTAAAATCATAGGTTATTAAAGTAATGGTTTGTTGGTTTATCTTGTGTTGTAACCGAGTGCATAGAGTTACACGCAAGTATGTTTTGTAATACGAGGTTGCCTTTTCAGAAAAAGAAAACAAAATAAACCCAAAACCAAATAGGACAGTGAAGAAAAGAAAGCAGTACTACAGTTTTTCAATGTAAATATAAAAAAAGTTGTTCCTAATATGGCCGACTGTAAGAAGAGCAAAGAAAAATCTGCCGATGAATTGGAGAGAAGATCCTGGCGAGAAATAAAATATTGTGTATTTAATCATATAAAATCATTACGTAAACATAAACAAAATAAATAGAATTGAGTTCATTAAACTGCAGTTTTATTATATTTTCTTTAATCTTATACTCACATTTAGTAAAGTATTGTGCTAATCAGTCAATATACAAGGTGTTTCAAAAAAGCCTACTAATATTACTAGGGGTGATAAAACAATGCAAAATAAGTACAGTTTGCTTAACAGACCTGTATTAAGACTACTTCTGTCTGATACAGGGCGTTTAACTTTAAAATAAAAAAAACTATTATTTCTCGTAACTCCTATACAATTTCATACAAGGTGCGGCAAAATGATCTGATGGTTTTAGCCTCCGTACTGTTGAACGAGTAGGTGGTGGGGAGACGGTGGGGATATGCGCGTTCCAGAGACCACACATGGACATTTTTAGTAGCAATGGAGCAGTGGTCGGCTGTGCACCGTGCGTTTGTTGTAGATGCGTTTTTTAAAAGTGGCTATTCTTGGATTCAGGGATAATGGTTTTAAATGATTAGTTACAGTACTTAACAATAGTTGAGTAAACATGTCATATTCAGCGTCCTTGTAAAAAATAACCTCAATTTAGCTTCATTATTTGGTAGTTCCTGCAGGGACCACAAGTTCAAATGAATGTTTGTCCATATTTTTCATCACAAAATATGTTTTTTTTTTAAGAAACCATACCAGTTCTTTCTTCCACAGTTTTTGTTTGTGACAATTTATTACAAAGAGCAAATGGGATTTTGATAGTTTTGAGAATTTCAACACTGACGAATTCAACACTAGTTGCAGAAATACCTTCTGATGTCGAATCAAAGGCCAGCGAATATGTATGTGATGTCCTAATGAAGAAATTCCAGAACAGAACGAGCTGGTACATGATAAAGAATAGTCATCCTTTGAAAGCAATGAAAGTAGTTCTTCTAATAATAATCACTTACAAACCTCTGTGTCACACAACAAACCTTACCGACTACTACTAAACTACTACTAAAGAAAAAATGAAGGCTTTTATTGGCATAAATATTATGATGGGATTGAATTTGTTTCCCGGTTACAAAGACTATTGTACTATATAAGTTGAGTGATACCGCGAGTTCGATTTAGCTGGTTTCTGGGAAACCTTCATGTTAACGATAATTCGTTGCAGCTCAAAAAAGGTGAACCAGGCTACAAGAAGTTGTATAAAATTCAGCCCATGTTGGAAACTTTATCTTAAACTTTCTTGAGCTCCAGGAGAACATCAGTCAATAGATGAGTCTATGATTAAATTTAAGGGTCGCTTGAGAATCAAGCCCAAGAAAACAGTAAAAATGGGGTACAAAGTGTCAGTAAGGGCAGATAGTACTACAGGATTCGTCTGGGGAAACGTCTGGTGATGGATTTGATAAAAGATCTTGTGGATAAAAACCACAAAATATATTTTGACTACTTTTTTAATTCCATACCTCTATTGATCCGTCTTCAAGGATTTATGGATATCGGTTATTTTAGAAAAACTAAACGCAGCCTCAAAACAGCCCAAGAGTATATATCAGAAGATCAAACAGAAATCGAAGATCAAGAACCGACCATGGAGGATGAATCCCAGGAAAAGAGCACTTGGGCTCCTCCTCAATTACTGTCTGAAATACATGGAAATAGATTTTCGGCCGTTCACGAAAGAATAGGATCAATCAATCAATTCCTGTGCCAAAACCCAGTATCTTACAACAAGGCGGGGAATGTCAAAGGCTGGGCTCGACCTCTTTCAGTAAAATCAGATACTCAGAGGTACATAAAAAGTTTCATGCCACCCCAGTATTCACTGCCCTATGAGTAAATCCTGTTATCGACACTCCACTAGAATCAATAACATGATCAATTAACTAACATGGATTTATGTCGGGGAACTATTCATGGAATGTAACTTCAACCACAAACAATCCTAAGGTGTCAAAAATTTAAGTTCTGTATCTCAGAAGGTTCAAAAACTGGAAAAAACCTTTTTTAAACACCTTATACAGGGTGTTCCAGATAGACCTTCAATTAGACGTTTCTGGAAAACTACGCGTACTGGAATTCTGAAAATTTATATACGGGGGTTTCTCCTAATGTTCTATCGATTGAAAATATTGGCGTCGCGTTGAACTTCCGGTTCTAACGGAAGTAGACATCAACTCGCTTTTTTCAAATGGAATGTACTATTTTTTATTTAATTTTTGGATTCTACATCGGATTTTAAGGTAAGTTTCATAACCTTACTTTATCCTTAAACTCAATAGTTTTTGAAATATTTTGACTTTTTCAAAATTTTTAAAAAAACATACCTACACTTAATCGGTTCTATCTCCTCCAATTTTTAAGATAGGAAGCTGAAATTTTATATGGTCAATACCAAAACGTGTCCAAATATCTGGAATATNCCCAGGAAAAGAGCACTTGGGCTCCTCCTCAATTACTGTCTGAAATACATGGAAATAGATTTTCGGCCGTTCACGAAAGAATAGGATCAATCAATCAATTCCTGTGCCAAAACCCAGTATCTTACAACAAGGCGGAAAATGTCAAAGGCTCGACCTCTTTCAGTAAAATCAGATACTCAGAGGTACATAAAAAGTTTCATGCCACCCCAGTATTCACTTCCCTATGAGTAAATCCTCAGTTATCGACACTCCACTAGAATCAATGACATGATCAATTAACTAAGATGGATTTATGTCGGGGAACTATTCATGGAACGTAACTTGAACCTCACGCAATCCTAAGGTGTGAAAAATTTAAGTTCTATATCTCAAAAGGTTCAAAAACTGGAAAAAACCATTTTTAAACACCTTATATATCGAAAACGGTACGTTTACGGACCCGTGTGTATCAATAACAACTTTTTTTCTTACAATGAGCCAAAGATTCACACCCTTCAATTTCCCACATATGTTTTGAAATAGTTACACTGTATATCTTCAAAATGTCTTTTAAAATGAACTGAATAATTTTTTTTTAATAGGACGCTCTATATAGTATAAATAAATGAATCTAGTCCTGCAATTTCTGTATTTAAAGTGAAATCGCCCTGTATATATGTGTGTGTGTGTGTGTGCTATAGAATTTATAATTTTTTATTTTTCGATTGGAATGTTCGGTAAAGAACGAACAAAGAATACTGGCTTAATAGAGTTAAGTTAATGAATTTGAATATAATTGCATTAGGGTAAATGGTTGGATTATGTAAAGGGTAGGAAATGTAGAAGTATAAGGCATCCATTGTTTATAAGGTATAAATACTTACATTATTCAAAACATCTTCAATAAACATAAATAATAGTATGTAGAATCCATCATTTCTGGCGAATAACGATGTTGAACTTTAATAAGATGTAAGATGAATGGTAAAATGTGCTCGAATTCTTGTAATATTACCGCGTCATTGGTGCTGCGATATGATTTCGACAGACTGGACTCTTTTACTTGTGACCTACAAGTATTTAAAATTTATAATGCCACAGTACCATCCCGGATAACCAAAAATACAAAATTTACAGAATAGCTAAAAAAACAGAAATTTGAGCGTAATGGAGGTATTATTGGGGGATTACGACGAACAAATTTTTCTGTGTTTGGAAATAAACCTCAGTAGTACCTCCACCGATGAAGATCGTTGGCGCAAAAGGGTCATGGAGAAATTGGTCTATCGAACTATACATTAATTGCCTACATCGTGTGATACAAGAGTGTACAACGATTTTTCCGTGAAACAAGAATACATCCCAAGTAAATCTTTGGCATCAATTTTTCGCAGTGACTGTCTCACATTTGCTACTTTGTTGAGCAATAAAATGGAAGAGTTCGCGGTTAAATCCGACTGTAATACGTTTTTCCTAATCGCGAACCATGGCTTATTGGTGCCCTCCTCCTACAGGTGGCGCTATTCTTCTCTCTGCTGAGCTAGTTAAGTTTCGTTTTTTCCGAAATTCTAATGTTAACTTTTTCACGCCTTATTTTATTAATAACTTCATCTCTTTCACTTCCCGAGACCCGGCCATATGTCAACAAATATCGAGGTATTGCATTTATGTACAAGGGTACAACCCCGATATACAAATTCTGAAGCCNTCCACGGCGACGCCAATATTTTCAATCGATGGAACATTAGGAGAAACCCCCGTACATAAATTTTCAGAATTCCAGTATGCGTAGTTTTCCAGAAACGTCTAATTGAAGGTCTATCTGGAACACCCTGTATATCGAAAACGGTACGTTTACGGACCCGTGTGTGTCAATAACAACTTTTTTTTCTTACAATGAGCCGAAGATTCACACCCTTCAATTTCCCACATATGTTTTGCAATAGTTACACCGTATATCTTCAAACTGTCTTTTAAAATGAACTGAATAAATTTTTTTAATAGGACGCTCTATATTTTATAGTATAAATAAATGAATCTAGTCCTGCAATTTCTGCATTTAAAGTGAAATCGCTCTGTATGTGTGTGTGTGTGCGTGCTATAGAATTTATTTATTTTTATTTTTCGGTTGGAATGTTCGGTAAAGAATGAACAAAGAATACTGGCTGAACAGAGTTAAGTTAATGAATTTGAATATACTTGCATTAGGGTAAATGGTATAGACAGATGTTGGATTATGTAAAGGGTAGGAAATGTAGAAGTATAAGGCATTCATTGTTTCTAAGGTATAAATACTTGCATTATTCAAAACATCTTCAACAAACATAAATAGTAGTATGTAGAATACACCATTTCTAGCGAATAACGATGTTGAACTTTAATAAAATTCTTGTAATATTACCGCGTCATTGGTGCTGCGATATGATTTCGACAGACTGGACTCTTTTACTTGGGATTTACAAGTATTTAATACAATGCCACAGTACCATCCCGGATAACCAAAAATACGAAATTTACAGAATTGCTAAAAAACAGAAATTTGAGCGTAGTGGAGGTATTATTGGGGGATTACGACGAACAAATTTTTCTGTTTGGAAATACACCTCAGTAGTACCTTCACCGATGAAGATCGTTGGCGCAAAAGGGTCATGGAGAAATTGGTCTATCGAACTATAAATGAATTGCCTACCTCGTGTGATACAAGAGTGTACAACGATTTTTCCGTGAAACAAGAATACATCCCAAGTAAATCTTTGGCATCAATTTTTCGCAGTGACTGTCTCACATTTGCTACTTTGTTGAGCAATAAAATGAAGAGTTCGCGGTTAGGTTCGACTGTAATACGTTTTTCCTAATCGCGAACCATGGCCCTCCACCTACAGGTGGCGCTGTTCTTCTCTCTGCTGAGCTAGTTAAGTTTCGTTTTTTTCCGAAATTCTAATGTTAACTTTTTCACGCCTTATTTTATTAATAACTTCATCTCTTTCACTTCCCGAGACCCGGCCATATGTCAACAAATATCGAGGTATTGCATTTATGTACAAGGGTACAACCCCGATATACAAATTCTGAAGCCGTACACCGGGTACTCAGCTTTTCTATTATTTCTATGTGGGGGTGCGTGACGAGTCCGATTTGAACAAGATACGTAACCACCTTTTAAAAGAACATTTACGCAAATGTTTGTTTAGACGAATAGTCGCGCTCCCCAATTTCTTACAACGTCTTACTTGGGTCCCCTTACTTCGTCTGGAGTCAGTCTTAACTTATGATAATATCGAACAGGCGAAGGGGGGAACTTCAATCTTTCCTAGCTATCGAAAACTTTTTTCTCTCTGGGCCTCCCTCGTGAAACTGTACGCTGATCCCATTGTTGACAATTTGAAAACATGGGAAAGGAAGGACGTTTTACAGAGCTACACAAGTGCTTATGACGTCTACCATTACGGGACGTGCATAAACTTTTTTTAAGAGGGTTCCCAAAGTTAAATTACGGGCATATAAAGCCATTTCTTTTTATATCTATTCTTCCTTCAACAGTTTACTCTTCCTCTTCTACTCAATCTTCTCATCTTGTAGTCCAACTTTTTCAAATATCTCCCACTCTTAACTTTTCTCGTATATTTTTCGCCAATAAAATTCAAAATCTACTCTACTGCAATCTTTTGTCCTTCCATACCCTATGTTCTCTAAATGTCTTCAGATCTTTCTCTTTACTTATATGCGTCCCAAAGACTATCCTTTCTTTCCTGACTCTAAACTTAAACGTCCGTTTCACACTTTATGTGGCTCGGAACACCATACTCTTGTCACTGCTTTGAACGTGTTTTTGACGGCGTTTGCTGTGAACAGCAAGGCTTTGCATTGCCGCAAAGTCACTCTTGAACACACATTATCGATCCAGGATTGCTTTAGTAGTGATATGATACATATATTCTATAAAATATTATGCTATTTTTATAATTCGATAACAAAATAACGTAAAAAAGTTGGAACAGATCCGACCCGATTACGGTATTCGGTGTAACTAAGTGAATCATATAGGTGCGCAGGCGCACGTAGTGGTTTCTAATCAGTTGACTTACAATACTTACATATCCTATACGTGTAAGCAGCGAAATTATCATTTTCAATTGTGTATTGTGATTGTGTTGTAAGTAATGTCTAAAAGAGGTATGTCAGACGAGGAACTGTGGTATGAGGTAATGAGAGATGATGAGGACGATGACTTTGTGGCTGATATTAAGGAAAGTGACGAATCGGAAGATAACGTTGAGCAAAATGTAGGAAACATATCTGACGGAACTATGTACCGGAAAGTGATGGTGACTAGAGTGATTGATAAGCAGTGCAAAACGTGTCGATACTACTAATGTAAATTTTGCTGGACGTTTGTGGAAGTATGTCTATATTACAAAGGTGAAGAACGCACACATAACATTCTACGTCAACTTCAAGGACTAACACAATACATCACATTTGTGGATTCCGTACTTGATTGTTTTCATTTGTTTGTTACGAAGCAAATGGCTGAGCTTTTTGTAAAATATACAAATTAAAAAGGTGAAGCACACACTAATAAAAAATCAAAGACAATACACAACGGTCATGGCAAAATGTTGATAATATCGAAATTGAGGCGTATATTGGGGTACTTATATTAGGTGGGCGTTTTAGAGAATCTCGAGAGTGTCCATCGAATTTATGGAATACGAACATTGCATTTAGCCAATCTATGCTGCTTCAATTAGTCGAAATAGATTCATCGAAATAATGCGATTTATTCGTTTTGATGATTTTTCAACGCGAACAGTAAGGAAGCTGACTGACAAATTAGGTCTTATACAATGCGAATCAGGTTCCCAGGAAAAAACTTTGGGTTAAGATTGACTCAGTTACGGTAATCCATATTATACAAATATTCTTCCATTCCATCTACCTCTTCCCACTTATCCGATCCCATCGTTCAATCGTTTACATTGCCCTCTATTCTATCCCAAATATCTTCCAACTTCGAATCTTCAGTATCATTACCTCCCATCGAAACATATGACACTTCTTCTTCGGTTCTGTTTTGTCAAGTAATAATAGTCTTCGAATCTTTTAACCCTCACTCTATTTCTATTCCTGAATCATCTGCGTTTCCTTCTATTTTCTCTTGTACTAGTACCCAGTATCAATAAAATCTTCCGAATATCCTAATTTATCGACTTCTGACTGTTCTACTCCATCCTGTTCTGTCACATGTATATCTCCAAACTCTCCTCTTAACTATAAATCTACTACTTTTCGTCCTGTTCTCTCTGTACCTCGCGAATTAACATTTTCTGGTCCTTCAACGTGACCATTTCGACCTATTTATTCTGTCCTCTCTAATTCACAAATATCCATTCTCCCTCGTCCTAAATTGAATTTAAATGTACGTTTTTACTGTCCTCCATATCGACCTACTCGCTTCGTTCCTCCCGATCCCCAAACCTCATCAGTAGTAGAGATATGAGAGAGCAAACACACTGTGCATGTACAGTTCAGTGTTCAGTACATCCGACATGGCATTATTATTAAAAATAGAACATTACATCATATCTAAAAATAGCCACATCCGGTGGCATCATTTCTAAAAATTAAACATTTCTAAGAATTGAATTTATGGGAGAGACAAAGAACATGATCAATATCTAAAACAGAACAGCGCGGAAAACGTAACAATGGTTTTGAACACACGGTATTACATTATTATACCATTCATATGATATTAATTCTAAAAATAGGATCCGTAGCCGAAGATATATCATTTAACATACTACTAAATTCACTTTGCACTGCATTTACTTAAATCAAAATATCCTTTGAGCTACTTTGAGTCAATCATAGGATCAAACCAGGCTTATGGCGGGAGTACAGTGACATATATTTTTGAAAAGCCAATGCATGCAAAGCAGAAAAATTGAGATAGTCTTTAATTGGTTTATATCTATTTGTCGTATTAGGTCATGCGAGCACGCTCCAGGATTTCTAATTTCACCTCACTTTCTATTCCAAAGAGTTAATACACCACGGTAGGAAAATTTGCCGAAACCGGGCAAATGTAAAAAGCCGCCACGGTTACGAATTCAATCGCCGTAGGCCGCGCAAATGTAAAAAGCCGCCACGGTACAAAACCTACCATCAGACTCGATGCCGTCCGAAACAGCAGAAAGCGACTCCGCGTCACAACGCGGACGTCGCCCGTCGATTTTAGATCGACCCGTCAGGTGATAGGTGGTGAGGAATGTAGAGGACCCAATCACCTTTGTTGTGGGAGAGGCCATGCAGATGGTGATCAAATGCAGTAGGGAGCTAGACAAGAGGATAGCCGTAAATCCAAACACTAAAAGGGAGATCAAGGACCTGGCCATAAACCTGAAGAAAGGTGCAGAGGTTTTTTTTAAGCAGGGAGACGACCAGGATTTGGCTAGAATCGCATAAATGGCAGTTGGCAGAAACGTCAAAATATGAGGTGGAATGACAAACTCCAGCATGGGGCGGAAAGGAGGTTGGGTGCCAAACGAATCTGTCGGAGGCTGAAAGGATTGAGGAAATCGAACAGAGAAAAGGACAAAAGCTTGGGCCGTCCGAACTGAAAGATTTGCTGGATATGAAATGGCCGGAAGAGACCTTCGAGAAATGCAGTTTGGGAAGTGCCGAAAAGGAGGATTGGAGGAGAGGGAATCTAATCCTCATATGCAGGAGGCAGGAAGACGAGGAGCACCCCTGGGTAAAGAAGATTAGGGGGCTAAATCCCCTAATTAAGGAAGCGTTTGCCAGCGATGGGAATGGAAATCCTTTGATCGAGGGATAAATGGAAATACGAAGGAGGAAGACGATAACATAATGCAGGAGGGACTGAAGAAAATCTCCAGAAAGATTAAGGGGAAAGGAGAACAGGGAATTAAATGTTATACAACGATGGAAAAGAGGTTGTATAGAACTAGGAAGCACGTAGAGCTTGCGTTCGAGGAGGGTGATAAGGACATAACCTTAATCACAATGAAAAAAGATGAATATGTGCAGAAGGCAGAGGAAAAGATGAACCAGTTCAGAAAAGGAGAAACGAGGTGATTGTGCCTTACGCACTTAGGTCCGCTACCTCGGAGGGTCATAATACCGGCTCGACCATCCCTTCGGGCGCCCCCACAGCAACAGACGATACCAGGGAGTAGCGAACTCCACCGCGACATCCGCAGCAGGGGTCGCACCGCGTGGGCGGCGTCACCAGCCGTCCACCCCCTGCAGACCGATGTTGCGGGACGGGTAGCTATTCCTACCATTGACTCCGATGTTGGTTCACGACATGGTACCGGGAGTGGAGATCGAACTCCACGGAGAGCGTCCACGTTTTCTCGAACTTCACGACCCGGGGCCATGGAAGAAACCAACGGGGCGGAGTTGAGAAAGGGTGGCGAATCGCTTCGTGGCGTCCAAGGGGGAAGTCGGATGTCGAGTTCGACGTCTCCTCCGAGGGCCCACGAAACGGGTGTCGTCACCGGGGATGAAGATGTACACAGAACTTTAATTATGTGCAAATTGTCACGGAGGAGAAATTGCTATATATTCGTATAAGATATGTATTAAACTCAGTTTACTTCAAACACATCGTATACATTAAACTTAAAGATGAAAATTAAAGTGATATCTGGAAACAGTACCATGCGGGCACCCAAGACAGTGCCCAAAAAATCAATCAAACTTTTACAGCATTTACGGATGGACGCTGGAACTTCAGACTTCCAGAATATTCAAGCCGAGGAGTTTGATTCTAGCTTTGAAGTAACAGATTGTTCTTTCGAAACACTTAAACCCATTGGGAGCAATATGGTGGTTTCGAGGGCAATTTCAACTACTAGTGCCGATTATGACATCAGCGAACCCGAAAATGTTTCAACGCCGCGATCAGAAGAAAGTGATGACGAAGAAACCGTCGAGGTGCAAAGGTTTTTGCAAGAAGTGGGGCAATTCGCCAAAAAAAGTAAAAACTTCGCGACCGCGAAAGTGATGAAGAGATTGGAGCTGTTAAGGAAGATTAAAAAATATGAACAAAAATTAAATAACCTAAGAAATTTATTGGCGGAGTATGAGGAAATGATGAATATATGTGACAGAATATCTGAAATAGTGGCGTAGGTCGTTATTGGGAACCGCAAAAGCAGTTCCTGCCGTTCTCGGGAACTGGAAGTGACCCACCTGAACGACGCGCTGGAGCAACATGTGTGCCGAGCAACTATATTTTTAAATATGTTAATATTGCCATTTTTAATTCTGTTTAAGTTAACCTTGTTCCTGAACACACTAGAATGAAATGACACCGACCATTCAATCATAAAAAAAATGCAAATCGATGGTCTCAAGTCAATATGTACTTCGTAAGTCCAAAAATAGCCATTTTTGGGGTGTTACAATATTGGAATCTGTTATACAGTCTGCGTCATCTATTAGATGGTAGTTAATTTTAAAAATTCTGTTACGCCAGAATTCGCGCCAAAACAATAACTCTTATGTCAAGGCATACGAAATGCTGACCAATAGCTGGCAGGTCTTCAATGTTGTGCTGTGATTGATATGGCTCTCAATAATAAAGGTATGTGGGTCAACTATGTTAATGCTTATCATCAGGTTAAAGGAATTCCTAACAAGTTCTTTTTTAAATATAATCTATTAGTGTCACAATTAATACGGTTAATCTTGTTTGAATTATATTTTTCTAAATTGATTGCCTTACGTACTATTGATTTTGGTTTCAAATTCGTTTTAGGAGATATTTCTACGCGCTATTTTTTAAGAACCATTTTAATTGTTTTGGCAAACTAATTTCAAAATTGTTTAGTAATAAGTGTATTTGTTTTAATTCGCCCCTAACTACCATCTGCTACCGCCTAGCGTGCGTCTACGACCGAGTGGGCCGTAGGCGTAACAGTATTTCAGACTAACTTGTATGCTACACAGAAAGGAACATCATTCAAACCAACCACAGTGGAGGAAATGAAGCAATTTCTGGTCATAAATTTACTCATGGGTTTGAAAAAGCAAGCTAGTTATAAAGATCTTTGGTCTTCAGATGAAAAACTGAGATAGCTATGTTTCAAGTATAATATTAAGAAATCGCTTCAGTTGGTTGCTAGGAAACCTACATTTCAATTCACTGTTACCTGACTGAAATTCTCCAAATTTCGATAAACTGTACAAGCTACGCCCCTTTCACGACAGCATTTCGCAAATGTACAAAAAGTATTACAGACCTGGCAAATATCATTCGGTGGATGAGAACATGATAAAATTTAAAGGTCGTTCCACTATAAAGCAGTATTTACTGATGAAGCCAATAAAAAGAGGCTACAAAGTTTAGGTTATATATATTAGGTTAGTTTAGGTTTAGGTTAAACTATTGTTCAACTGTTGTAGTACATTTTGGAGATTAAAGTTAAAATATTGATCTTTGACAACCAATTATTCGTTATCAAGAAATGCCCAGAAGTAAAGGTGGTTATTCGAAGAGAACACTTAGAATGTTAAATGCTTGCAGAATTACATGTTGAAACGGTAAGATTTTCATTTTTAACTATTTCCAGTGACTAAAATGTTTAAATACGTATTTTTATTTGTGCAACTGATTAGTGAATCGATAATTTGTTTAAATTGCAGAAAATATAGATGCCGTTAATGGTAGTAGTTCGGGAAACGGTGATTTCATTGAACAGCAAGGATGCTCTGGTGCAAACGGTAGGAAATGTAGAAGTACCTATAAGGCCAGTCATCGATTCTAAGTTATAAATATTTACATTATTCAAAACATCTCCAACAAACATAAAAGTAGTATATAGAATCTACGATTTTTGGAGAATAACTATGTTGAACTTTAATAAAATGCGTGAATGGTAAAATGTTAATGTAAATATAAATGTAGCAAATAAATATTTGTATACTTCGACAGATTTCATAATGGATGAAGGATTTTCGGCGGCACCCCTTGTCGCGTCAATGGTGCCGCGATATGACGTGGACAGTCTGCTTATTTATAGCGTCTGAAAGACCTGACTTTTACTTGTAGTTCACATGTACTTAAAATTTCCAATGCCACAGTACCATCTCAGATAACCAAAAATACAAAATTTATAGAACTGCTAAAAAACAGATATTGGAGCGTAGTGGAGGTATTATTGGGGGTTATAACGAACGAACAATAAATTTGTCTGTGCTTGGAAATAAACCACAGTAGTACATCCACTGATGAACATTGTTGGCGCAAAAGGGTCATGGAGAAATTGGTCTATCGGACTGTGAATGAATTGCCTACCTCGTGTGATACAAGAGTGTACAACGATTTTTCCATGAAACAAGAATACATCCCAAGTAAATCTTCGGTATCAATTTTTCGCAGTGACTGGCTCACATTCGCTAATTTGTTGAGCAATAAAATGCAAAAGTTCGCGATTAGGGACGACTGTAATACGTCTTTCCTAATCGCGAACCATTGGTGCCTAAAGCTGAGGCGCTTAATCTTTTAAACGTATTAAATCAACCATCATTCGGTGATAATGTTAAGATACAGATTCATTTCGGCTGTGTTATTACCCCTCCACCTACAGGTGGCGCTGTTCTTCTCTCTGCTGAGCTATCTAAGTTTCATTTATTTCGAAATTCTAATACTAACTTTTTCACGCCTTATTTTATTAAAAATTTCATTTATTTCACTTCCCGAGATCCGGCCGTATGTCAAAAAAATTCGAAGTATTGAGCTTATGTACAAGAATACAGTCCCAAAATACATATTTTGAAACCATATGCCGGGTACTCGGATTTTCTATTGTATCTGTGCGGGGTGCGTGACGAGTCCGATCTGAACGATATACGTAACCAACTTTTGAAAGAACATTTACGTAAATGTTTGTTCAGACGATTCGTCGCGCTCCCCAATTTCTTACATTCTCTTACTTCAGTCCCTCTTTGTCTGGAGATAGTCTTAACCTATAATAATATCGAACAGGCGAAGGGGGAACCTCAGTCTTTTCTAGCTATCCAAAACTTTTTTTCTCTCTTTCCGACAGTCCCTTTTTTTAATTTTTGTGGAGGACTGGTCCTCCCACGTGAAACGTTACGCCGATCCCCTTGTTGACAATTTGAAAACATGGGAGAGGAAGGACGTTTTACAGAACTACACAAGTGCTTATGACGTCTACCATTACGAGACGTGCATAAACTTTTTTGTAGAGGGTTCCCAAAATCCCCGGAAATTAAATTACGGGCATGTAAAGTCGTTTCTTTTTACATCTACTCTTCCTTCGACAGTTTACTCTTCCTCTTCTACTCAATCTTCTCAACTTTTCTCGTTTATTTTCCGCTTATAAAATTCGAAATCTTGATACTCTATTGCAATCTTTCGTCCTTCCACACCCCATGTTCTGTAAATATCTTCAAATTCTTCTCTTTACTTATATGCATGCTAAACACTGTCCTATCTTTTCTAATTCTAAACTGAAACGTCCGTTCCACACTTTACGTGGCTCGGAACACCACACTCTTGTCACAGCCTTGAACGTGTTTTTGACGGCGTTTGCTATGAACGGCAAGGCTTTGCATTGGCGCAAAGTCACTGTCGAAAACGGGATCAAGTCTGTGAATTTTATACTTTCTGCTTTTCCCCGACTAACCGTCGAACATTTCGAAGATGTCGTCCTTTCTGACGTTCATATTTGCAACTATCGCTATCGTATTTCCCGTGTTCTCGCCTCTGATTCTTTGTTCTGTTCTCTTTTTTCTTTATCTTTTAATTGTACGTCATCTTTCTCTTGCTTTAAAACTTGTAACAAACTTTGAAGTATTTCCAGCTATCCGTTTATTTCCTAATTCCGGTAGTTACCACTGGTATTCTAAAATTACTCCTTCCTCTTCTGTTCCTCTTGTATCCGCTTCTACTCTTCTACCTTCACATAGCAGCGCCACCGTCCCTCCTGTCTCTTTCTCCGAATCTCGCCACAAGCTGAATCTACCACCCGTTCCTCGTTCGGTGTCACCTCTGCAACAACTTATCGCGGCCGTAATTGAAATTTCTGACGTAAACGTCACTCCTGCGTGTCCCTCATCACGGCCTGTGTATCATATTACACCGAAAATGCGGGCGGGACTAAAAAGATGCCACCGTTCAAGAAGTTTTGAAAGAGTATCCGTACCGCATTCAGTCAGTACATGAATTACTACCCATTCACTCATTGTCTAGCATTTTCAGAGGGCTTATGATTACAATTTTAGTAAAAACACATTATTTCGCTAACTCGGGAATCGCCAATACACATAACCAACACGTTTATGCATAAGAAAATTCACACTCTATTGAAATATGGCATATTCAGCATGACTTCAGAGTAAATGTGTGGGCGGAAATTATTAACAATTTTATTATTGATCCTGTTGTGTCTCCTTATCGGTTAAATGGGGACAACTATTTAAATTTGTTACAAGTATTACCTAATTTATTGGACGATTTACCCTTATTACTTCGTCGCAACATGTGGGTGCACGCACGACGGAGCACCTATCCACTTAACAATACCTGTCCGTCAGTAATTACAGGATCGGTATCCTAACAAGTGGATTGGAAGAGAAGACGATGCTCCTATAATATGGTCACCACGAGCACCAGAGTTAACACCATGCGATTATTTTCTGTGGGGTGCATTGAAAACAAAAGCTTATGCATCTACTGTTAATAATGAAGAGGAATTGTTAAAAAAAAATCAAAGATGCAAATAACACTTTACCAGGAACCATGCAGGGGCTACAGTACAATTTCGTAAAACGGGTTGTTTTTCAACTTCTTTCTGTGAAGGCGAATAANGTATTTCAGACTAACTTGTATGCTACACAGAAAGGAACATCATTCAAACCCACCACAGTGGAGGAAATGAAGCAATTTCTGGTCATAAATTTACTCATGGGTTTGAAAAAGCAAGCTAGTTATAAAGATCTTTGGTCTTCAGATGAAAAACTGAGATAGCTATGTTTCAAGTATAATATTAAGAAATCGCTTCAGTTGGTTGCTAGGAAACCTACACTTGAATTCACTGTTACCTGACTGAAATTCTCCAAATTTCGATAAACTGTACAAGCTACGCCTCTTTCTCGACAGCATTTCGCAAACGTACAAAAAGTATTACAGACCTGGCAAATATCTTTCGGTGGATGAGAACATGATAAAATTTAAAGGTCGTTCCACCATAAAGCAGTATTTATCTATGAAGCCAATAAAAAGAGGCTACAATGTTTAGGTTATTGCTGAACTAATGTTCAACTGTTGTAGTACATTTTGGAGATTAAAGTTAAAATATTGATCTTTGACAACCAATTATTCGTTATCAGAAGTAAAGGTGGTTATTCGAAGAGAACACTTAGAATGTTAAATGCTTGCAGAATTACATGTTCAAACGGTAATATTTTCATTTTTAACTATTTCCAGTGACTAAAATATTTAAATACGTATTTTTATTTGTGCAACTGATTAGTGAATCGACAATTTGTTTAAATTGCAGAAAATATAGATGCCGTTAATGGTAGTAGTTCGGGATACGGTGATTTCGTTGAACAGCAAGGATGCTCTGGTGTAAACGGTAGGAAATGTAGAAGTATAAGGCCAGTCATCGATTCTAAGTTATAAATATTTACATTATTCAAAACATCTCCAACAAACATAAAAGTAGTATATAGAATCTACGATTTTTGGAGAATAACTATGTTGAACTTTAATAAAATGCGAGAATGGTAAAATGTTAATGTAAATATAAATGTAGCAAATAAATATTTGTATACTTTGACAGATTTCATAATGGATGAAGGATTTTCGGGGGCACCCCTTGTCGCGTCAATGGTGCCGCGATATGACGTGGACAGTCTACTTATAGCGTCTGAAAGACCGGACTTTTACTTGTAGTTCACATGTATTTAAAATTTCCAATGCCACAGTACCATCTCAGATAACCAAAAATACAAAATTTATAGAACTGCTAAAAAACAGATATTGGAGCGTAGTGGAGGTATTATTGGGGGTTATAACGAACGAACAAGAAATTTTTCTGTGCTTGGAAATAAACCACAGTAGTACATCCACTGATGAACATTGTTGGCGCAAAAGGGTCATGGAGAAATTGGTCTATCGGACTGTGAATGAATTGCCTACCTCGTGTGATACAAGGGTGTACAACGATTTTTCCATGAAACAAGAATACATCCCAAGTAAATCTTCGGTATCAATTTTTCGCAGTGACTGGCTCACATTCGCTAATTTGTTGAGCAATAAACTGCAAGAGTTCGCGGTTAGGGACGACTGTAATACGTCTTTCCTAATCGCGAACCATTGGTGCCTAAAGCTGAGGCGCTTAATCTTTTAAACGTATTAAATCAACCATCATTCGGTGATAATGTTAGGATACAGATTCATTTCGGCTGTGTTATTACCCCTCCACCTACAGGTGGCGCTGTTCTTCTCTCTGCTGAGCTATCTAAGTTTCATTTATTTCGAAATTCTAATACCTACTAACGTTTTCACGCCTTATTTTATTAACAATTTCATTTATTTCACTTCCCGAGATCCGGCCGTATGTCAAAAAATTTCTAAGTATTGAGCTTATATACAAGGGTACAATCCCAAAATACATATTTTGAAACCATACGCCGGGTACTAGGATTTTCTATTGTATCTGTGCGGGGTGCGTGACGAGTCCGATCTGAACGATATACGTAACCAACTTTTGAAAGAACATTTACGTAAATGTTTGTTCAGACGACTCGTCGCGCTCCCCAATTTCTTACATTCTCTTACTTCAGTCCCTCTTTGTCTGGAGATAGTCTTAACCTATAATAATATCGAACAGGCGAAGGGGGAACCTCAGTCTTTTCTAGCTTTCCAAAACTTTTTTCTCTCTTTCCGACAGTCCCTTTTTTTAATTTTTGTGGAGGACTGGTCCTCCCACGTGAAACGTTACGCCGATCCCCTTGTTGACAATTTGAAAACATGGGAGAGGAAGGACGTTTTACAGAACTACACAAGTGCTTATGACGTCTACCATTACGAGACGTGCATAAACTTTTTTGTAGAGGGTTCCCAAAATCCCCGGAAATTAAATTACGGGCATGTAAAGTCGTTTCTTTTTACATCTACTCTTCCTTCGACAGTTTACTCTTCCTTTTCTACTCAATCTTCTCAACTTTTCTCGTTTATTTTCCGCTTATAAAATTCGAAATCTTGATACTCTATTGCAATCTTTCGTCCTTCCACACCCCATGTTCTGTAAATATCTTCAAATTCTTCTCTTTACTTATATGCATGCTAAACACTGTCCTATCTTTTCTAATTCTAAACTGAAACGTCCGTTCCACACTTTACGTGGCTCGGAACACGACCTTGAATGTGTTTCTGACGGCGTTCGCTCTGAACGGCAAGGTTTTTCATTGCCGCAAAGTCACTGTCGAAAACAGGATCAAGTCTGTGAATTTTATACTTTCTGCTTTTCCCCGACTAACCGTCGAACATTTCGAAGATGTCGTCTTTTCTGACGTTCATATTTGCAACTATCGCTATCGTATTTCCGGTGTTCTCGCCTCTGATTCTTTGTTCTGTTCTCTATTTTCTTGAAGTATTTACGTTCAAAAATAATGGTACGTCATCTTCCCTTTGCTTTGAAACTGGTAAGAAATTGTAAGTATTTCTAGCTATCCATCTATTTCCTAATTCCGGTACTTATCACTGCTGATGATTTAACACTCTCAATACAAAGATCGGGTCAGGTTTGACCCAAAATTTGTTGTTTTTCAAATAACTTTTGTTAAAATATTTTCTATACATTATCGATCCAGGATTGCTTTAGTAGTGATATGATACAATTATTCTATAAAATATTATGCTATTTTTATCATTCGATAACAAAATAACGTAAAAAAGTTGCTTGGAACAGATCCGACCCGATTACGGTATTCGGTGTAACTAAGTGGATCATATAGGTGCGTAGACGCACGTAGTGGTTTCTAATCAGTTGAGTTACATAAATTATACGTGTAAGCAGCAAAATTATCATTTTCAATTGTGTATTGTGATTGTGTTGTAAGTAATGTCTAAAAGATGTGTGTCAGACGAGGAACTGTGGAATGAGGTAATGAGAGATGATGAGGACGATGACTTTGTGGCTGATACTAAGGAAAGTGACGAATCGGAATATAACGTTGAGCAAAATGTAGGAAACATATCTGACGGAACTATGTACCGGAAAGTGATGGTGACTCGAGTGATTGATAAGCAGTGCAGAACGTGTCGATACTACTACTAATGTAAATTATGCTGGACGTTTCGACCTATCTATTCTGTCCTCTTTAATTCACAAATATCCATCCTCCCTCGTCCTAAATTAAATTTAAATGTACGTTTTTCCTACTCGCGTCGTTCCTCCCGATCCCCAAACCTCATCAGTAGAGATATGAGAGAGCAAACACAGTGTGCATGTACAGTTCAGTGTTCAGTTCAGTACATCTGTCATGGCATCATTTTTAAATATAGAACATTACATCATATCTAAAAATAGCCACATCAGGTGGCATCATTTCTAAAAATTAAACATTTCTAAGAATTGAAATTATGGGAGGGACAAAGAACATGATTAATATCTAAAACAAAACAGCGCGGAAAACGTCACAATGGTCTTGAACACACGGTATTACATCATTATACCATTCATATATTAATTCTAAAAATAGGATCCGTAGCCGGAGATATATCATTTAACCTGTAAATTCACATTGCACTGCATTTACTTTTAAATCAAAATATCTCTTGTGACACAGCTCAGTTTTCCATGAGAAATTTTTAAAGGCGTCAGATGTGCATAAATAATTGTTAAGTAAAAGCAGGACAACAAAATAATATTAGCAATGTTTAATTTATAAATACCCTTATACAGGGTGTCTCATAATTAGCTGCCAACCCTGAACAGGCCGATTCCTATGATCAAAACTAATTAAAAAAGTTCATATGAACATGGGTCCGGAAATGCTTCCTAAGGGCACAGGGACCCATTGAAGAGGGAGGAATGGAAATCATTTTTTTGCAATATCTCTCAATCGCGTTGTGATAAATGAATGAAATTTGATGAGCACTTTGATGGACTAATCCATTTATTTCCACAAGGTCCATTGGGGTGGGTACGGGGGGGCCCTTGGTACTTTGCGTGTGTAACTTTTACATCTTTGACTTTTTAACAAATTGGACAGCAAATTCCGTTTTCCCGAACTGTTTTACGTTAAAAAGGTACTCTTGTTTCAAATCGTTATCTTTAACGGTTTCTGAGAAAATCGCTCTTGAATTAATCCCACTTTGGTCAATTTCATAGTAATTTAAACAAAATTATCAAGGTATTCTTATGTCAAAGTATTGTCAACCCGATTGAAAAATTTAATAGTTCTAAGCGAAAAAAATGGAAGAGTTTACGGGACAAGAGTTAGTTGATATGATATTTATTAATGGCTTTTGCGATGGTAATGCTGCAGCGGCAGAATGCGAGTACGGGAGGTTTCCAAACCGAAGGCTGCCATCAAGGAGGACATTCCCTACGGTATTCCGCAACTTAGCTGCAACCGCCACTTTTCAAAAGGCACCGGGTCAAGGACGTCCCAGGATTTATAGGGAACCGGAGGTCCTTGACGCTATTGAACAAGATCCTACAACTAGCATACGGAACATTTCAAGGCAAATAAATGTTCCTCGGCCAACGGTACTACATATCTTAAAGATTTTCTTAACAGAATTGATTAGATTTGCTACTAACATTTCAGGTTGGAAGAATATTAAAGCGACAAGGTCTACATGCCTATCACTATCGACGTGTACATGGCTTGATACCAGAAGATTGTGCGCCACGTATGCAATTTTGTTGCTGGACAACGAGCAAGCTTCCAAAATTTTGTGGTGTGACGAAGCTACTTTTACCTGAAATGGAAAATTAAATTTTCATAATTCTCATTATTGGGAAGAAGAGAACCCACATGTTGTTCGGAGAACAAACTTTCAGCAACGGTTTTCCATAAATTTATGGGCGTGAATAATTCACGACACTCTGATTGGACCTATTGAAATTCCACAACGTCTCAATGCAAATCTTTATTTAAACTTACTTCAAGAAAATCTTCCCCAAATTCTCGATAATCTGCCTCTAAATTTACGACGTAACATGTTTCTTCAACACGATGGAGCGCCGGCACATAGTGGTCGCAATGTTCTAAATTTCCGTCAGACGTGTAGAAATAATTGTTAAGTGAAAGCAGGACAACAAAATAATATTTGCAATGTTTAATTTATAAATACCTGTATATAGAAATTAAATAATTGTCAAGAAGACAACAAATGACTCCTGTTTAATTTGTAAATTGAAAAACAAATCGTCAAAGCAGTTTCCCATGAGAAATACATAAGTGCCATCTGAACTTTAAAGCCATCAGGTCACATATATGTACACGCGTATGCAGAAAATTAAAAATTTGTGGAGTCGTAGACCAGTTTCCCAGACGAAATAAGTACCATATGGATTCTAAAGCCTTAAATATAGGCCAAAAATAGTTAACTGACTGATATAGTATTTCTTAATCGTAAATAAATAATAATATAAATTTTATAAAAATATATTACATAATATTAAAGGCTATACAAAACATTAAAATAATATAAGCCGCATAAAAAATAATTATGTTTGTTTATATTGCTTTAGCATAATCCAATTTCAAATTAGTCCAACGATTCATCTTTTAAGGAATTATTTTCTGACCTCATATTATAGCGTTTTTCTTCTAATCTCTTTCTTTATGCGTCTCGAAATTTCTTTTTTTCCATTTTTGATATACGAATTGGTGGTGTCCTAATCACTGGTTTATCCAAAATAGTTAATAACGGGTTATAGGTTTCACAGCACATTTCACCCCACGTCTCATATGAAGGACAATTATTTTCTACTGGAACTTTATTTTCCTCCCAAAATTGTCGGGACCACCCATCATTCCAATATTATTGTTTTTTCATTAATAGGTCTTTCTTCCTCTAGAAATTTGTGGCTCCAATCAGCGTCCCACGCTGGCACATTATTTTCTGTTTTAGCTTTAGTTTCAGTCACTTTTTTGAGGCGCTTTTGTTCATTCTATACTTATATAGGTGGTGTTAATTTAAAAAAATATTGGAAGATTATTCAAACTAATATATCCACAATACAATGGTGTCGTGAGAAAGGCAACATGCGGGTTGCTGAAACCAGCACTTCGCTGGAAATAATAATTTTCTCAGAACTTATAGGATCAGATGGTTAAGTGATATATGTGTAACAGGAAGGCAAGTCAATCAAAAGAAAATTGAGTACGTCTGTTTCATATTCTGAAATTAATAGTTTAATGAGAAAGTCAACGCTCGGAGCGTAAATATGTTTGACAACGCTGAGAATAATTTGATGTTCCCAGTTCCCACAAAGTAGAGAAAAATTGTAGGACCCCCCTTACTAGGCGAGCTACTTTGAGTCAATCATAGGATCAAACCAGGCTTATGGCGGGGGTACAGTGACATACATTTTTGAAAAGCCAATGCATGCAAAGCAGAAAAATTGAGATAGTCTTTAATTGGTTTCTATCTATTTGTCGTATTAGGTCATGCGAGCACGCTACAGGATTTTCCAACGCTCTGAAATTTCTAATTTCACCTCACTTTCTATTCCAAAGTGTTAATACACCACGGTAGGAAAATTTGCCAAAACCGGGCAAATGTAAAAAGCCGCCACGGTTACGAATTCAATCGCCGTAGGCCGCGCAAATGTAAAAAGCCGCCACGGTACAAAACCTACCATCGGACTCGATGCCGTCCGAAACAGCAGAGAGCGACTCCGCATCACAACGCGGACGTCGCCCGTCGATTTTAGATCGACCCGTCAGGTGATAGGTGGTGAGGAAGGTAGAGGACCCAATCACCTTTGTTGTGGGAGAGGCCATGCAGATGGTGATCAAATGCAGTAGGGAGCTAGACAAGAGGATAGCCGAAAATCCAAACACTAAAAGGGAGATCAAGGACCTGGCCATAAACCTGAAGAAAGGTGCAGAGGTTTTAAGCAGGGAGACGACCAGGATTTGGCTAGAATCGCATAAATGGCAGTTGGCAGAAACGTCAAAATATGAGGTGGAATCCCCCCAGCATGGGGCGGAAAGGAGGTTGGGTGCCAAACGAATCTGTCGGAGGCTGAAAGGATTGAGGAAATCGAACAGAGAAAAGGACAAAAGCTTGGGCCGTCCGAACTGAAAGATTTGCTGGATATGAAATGGCCGGAAGAGACCTTCGAGAAATGCAGTTTGGGAAGTGGCGAAAAGGAGGATTGGAGGAGAGGGAATCTAATCCTCATATGCAGGAGGCAGGAAGACGAGGAGCACCCCTGGGTAAAGAAGATTAGGAGGATAAATCCCCTAATTAAGGAAGCGTTTGCCAGCGATGGGAATGGAAATCCTTTGATCGAGGGATAAATGGAAATACGGAGGAGAAAGACGATAACATAATGCAGGAGGGACTGAAGAAAATCTCCAGAATGATTAAGGGGAAAGGAGAACAGGGAATTAAATGTTATACAACGATGGAAAAGAGGTTGTATAGAACTAGGAAGCACGTAGAGCTTGCGTTCGAGAAGGGTGATAAGGACATAACCTTAATCACAATGAAAAAAGATGGATCTGCGTAGAAGGCAGAGGAAAAGATGAACCAGTTCAGAAAAGGAGAAACGAGGTGATTGTGCCTTACGCACTTAGGTCCGCTACCTCGGAGGGTCATAATACCGGCTCGACCATCCCTTCGGGCGCCCCCACAGCAACAGACGATACCAGGGAGTAGCGAACTCCACCGCGACATCCGCAGCAGGGGTCGCACCACGTGGGCGGCGTCACCAGCCGTCCACCACCTACAGACCGATGTTGCGGGACGGGTAGCTATTCCTACCATTGACTCCGATGTTGGTTCACGACATGGTACCGGGAGTGGAGATCGAACTCCACGGAGCGTCCACGTTTTCTCGAACTTCACGACCCGGGGCCATGGAAGAAACCAACGGGGCGGAGTTGAGAAAGGGTGGCGAATCGCTTCGTGGCGTCCAAGGGGGAAGTCGGATGTCGAGTTCGACGTCTCCTCCGAGGGCCCACGAAACGGGTGTCGTCACCGGGGATCAAGATGTACACAAAACTTTAATTATGTGCAAGTTGTGACGGAGGAGAAATTGCTATATATTCGTATAAGATATGTATTAAACTCAGTTTATTTCAAACACATCGTATACATTAAACTTATTAAGATGAAAATTAAAGAGATATCTGGAAACAGTACCATGCGGGCACCCAAGACAGTGCCCAAAAAATCAATCAAACTTTTACAGCATTTACGGATGGACGCTGGAACTTCAGACTTCCAGAATATTCAAGCCGAGGAGTTTGATTCTAGCTTTGAAGTAACAGATGGTTCTTTCGAAACACTTAAACCCATTGGGAGCAATATGGTGGTTTCGAGGGCAATTCCAACTACTAGTGCCGATTATGACGTCAGCGAACCCGAAAATGTTTCAACGCCGCGATCAGAAGAAAGTGATGACGAAGAAACCGTCGAGGAGCAAAGGTTTTTGCAAGAAGTGGGGCAATTCGCCAAAAAAAGTAAAAACTTCGCGACCGCGAAAGTGATGAAGGGATTGGAGCTGTTAAGGAAGATTAAAAATGTGAACAAAAATTAAATAATCTAAGAAATTTATTGGCGGAGTATGAAGAAATGATGAATATATGTGACAGAATATCTGAAATAGTGGCGTAGGTCATTATTGGGAACCGCAAAAGCAGTTCCTGCTGTTCTCGGGAACTGGACGTGACCCACCTGAACGACGCGCTGGAGCAACATGTGTGCCGAGCAACTATATTTTTAAATATGTTAATATTGCCATTTTTAATTATGTTTGAGTTAACCTTGTTCCTGAACACACTAGAATGAAATGACACCGACCATTCAATCATTAAAAAAAATGCAAATCGATGGTCTCAAGTCAATATGTACTTCGTAAGTCCAAAAATAGCCATTTTTGGGGTGTTACAATATTGGAATCTGTTATACAGTCTGCGTCATCTATTAGATGGTAGTTAATTTTAAAAATTCTGTTAGGCCAGAATTCGCGCCAAAACAATAACTCTTATGTCAAGGCATACGAAATGCTGACCAATAGCTGGCAGGTCTTCGATGTTGTGCTGTGATTGATATGGCTCTCAATAATAAAGGTATGTGGGTCAACTATGTTAATGCTTATCATCAGGTTAAAGGAATTCCTAACAAGTTCTTTTTTAAATATAATCTATTAGTGTCACAATTAATACGGTTAATCTTGTTTGAATTATATTTTTCTAAATTGATTGCCCTACGTACTATTGATTTTGGTTTCAAGTTCGTTTTAGGAGATATTTCTACGCGCTATTTTTTATACTCTAGACGACACAACATGAGTTAAAGAGCAAAGAGAATTTTACAAACGTGCAATATAACTACTAAACCAAAGAAAATGCCCAAATTAAGTGATATTCCTAGTAATATACCAATTAATGAGAATACCACTTTCTCCAGAATTATTAATAATTGCTGATAATGTGAAAGACCACCTAAGTACCCAGCTTCTTTTAGCAAATGATAACACGGAAAATAAAGGAGATTCTTTTAACATGATGGAGATGCCAATAGATATTAATCTTCATAGTTTTTCAGATAAAGAGAATAACGTAACTGTAAATAGAACAACGTGTGATCAGCCTTCAACCTTTTCAGTAAAGGAATATTTTCCAATAGTGCAAATGCAAAGAAAATTAATAATTATTTTAGCAGTAAATTTCCATTATTCCATTAGTGCATTTTATTCAATTAATTCATTGACATTATTTCACAATAAAAATTTATTAGGAAACAAAAAAACAGTTCGACGACTAGGTGATTGCAAAATCACCGGACCGGGCGGTAAACTCAAATTGGGTCAGCCATGGTAGTATTGGAATCCTGCAAACACGGCGGTTTTTCAAAGGCGATGGCGCGCTCGTTGAACTGTCTTGACCAGTAGATTTTGGGAAGTTAAGTGAGCCACTAGCAAGACATCTCTCCCCAAAAATGAAAAGGGTTGGGTTAATATAAGTACGAGTATTATTTTTAGTTTAGTAATAAGAACCATTTTAATTGTTTTGGCAAACTAATTTCAAAATTGTTTAGTAATAAGTGTATTTGTTTTAATTCGCCCCTAACTACCATCTGCTACCGCCTAGCGTGCGTCTACGACCGAGTGGGCCGTAGGCGTAACAGTATTTCAGACTAACTTGTATGCTACACAGAAAGGAACATCATTCAAACCCACCACAGTGGAGGAAATGAAGCAATTTCTGGTCATAAATTTACTCATGGGTTTGAAAAAGCAAGCTAGTTATAAAGATCTTTGGTCTTCAGATGAAAAACTGAGATAGCTATGTTTCAAGTATAATATTAAGAAATCGCTTCAGTTGGTTGCTAGGAAACCTACACTTGAATTCACTGTTACCTGACTGAAATTCTCCAAATTTCGATAAACTGTACAAGCTACGCCTCTTTCTCGACAGCATTTCGCAAACGTACAAAAAGTATTACAGACCTGGCAAATATCTTTCGGTGGATGAGAACATGATAAAATTTAAAGGTCGTTCCACCATAAAGCAGTATTTATCTATGAAGCCAATAAAAAGAGGCTACAATGTTTAGGTTATTGCTGAACTAATGTTCAACTGTTGTAGTACATTTTGGAGATTAAAGTTAAAATATTGATCTTTGACAACCAATTATTCGTTATCAGAAGTAAAGGTGGTTATTCGAAGAGAACACTTAGAATGTTAAATGCTTGCAGAATTACATGTTCAAACGGTAATATTTTCATTTTTAACTATTTCCAGTGACTAAAATATTTAAATACGTATTTTTATTTGTGCAACTGATTAGTGAATCGACAATTTGTTTAAATTGCAGAAAATATAGATGCCGTTAATGGTAGTAGTTCGGGATACGGTGATTTCGTTGAACAGCAAGGATGCTCTGGTGTAAACGGTAGGAAATGTAGAAGTATAAGGCCAGTCATCGATTCTAAGTTATAAATATTTACATTATTCAAAACATCTCCAACAAATATAAAAGTAGTATATAGAATCTACGATTTTTGGAGAATAACTATGTTGAACTTTAATAAAATGCGTGAATGGTAAAATGTTAATGTAAATATAAATGTAGCAAATAAATATTTGTATACTTCGACAGATTTCATAATGGATGAAGGATTTTCGGGGGCACCCCTTGTCGCGTCAATGGTGCCGCGATATGACGTGGACAGTCTACTTATAGCGTCTGAAAGACCGGACTTTTACTTGTAGTTCACATGTATTTAAAATTTCCAATGCCACAGTACCATCTCAGATAACCAAAAATACAAAATTTATAGAACTGCTAAAAAACAGATATTGGAGCGTAGTGGAGGTATTATTGGGGGTTATAACGAACGAACAAGAAATTTTTCTGTGCTTGGAAATAAACCACAGTAGTACATCCACTGATGAACATTGTTGGCGCAAAAGGGTCATGGAGAAATTGGTCTATCGGACTGTGAATGAATTGCCTACCTCGTGTGATACAAGGGTGTACAACGATTTTTCCATGAAACAAGAATACATCCCAAGTAAATCTTCGGTATCAATTTTTCGCAGTGACTGGCTCACATTCGCTAATTTGTTGAGCAATAAACTGCAAGAGTTCGCGGTTAGGGACGACTGTAATACGTCTTTCCTAATCGCGAACCATTGGTGCCTAAAGCTGAGGCGCTTAATCTTTTAAACGTATTAAATCAACCATCATTCGGTGATAATGTTAAGATACAGATTCATTTCGGCTGTGTTATTACCCCTTCTCCTACAGGTGGCGCTGTTCTTCTCTCTGCTGAGCTATCTAAGTTTCATTTATTTCGAAATTCTAATACCTACTAACGTTTTCACGCCTTATTTTATTAACAATTTCATTTATTTCACTTCCCGAGATCCGGCCGTATGTCAAAAAATTTCTAAGTATTGAGCTTATATACAAGGGTACAATCCCAAAATACATATTTTGAAACCATACGCCGGGTACTCGGATTTTCTATTGTATCTGTGCGGGGTGCGTGACGAGTCCGATCTGAACGATATACGTAACCAACTTTTGAAAGAACATTTACGTAAATGTTTGTTCAGACGACTCGTCGCGCTCCCCAATTTCTTACATTCTCTTACTTCAGTCCCTCTTTGTCTGGAGATAGTCTTAACCTATAATAATATCGAACAGGCGAAGGGGGAACCTCAGTCTTTTCTAGCTATCCAAAACTTTTTTTCTCTCTTTCCGACAGTCCCTTTTTTTAATTTTTGTGGAGGACTGGTCCTCCCACGTGAAACGTTACGCCGATCCCCTTGTTGACAATTTGAAAACATGGGAGAGGAAGGACGTTTTACAGAACTACACAAGTGCTTATGACGTCTACCATTACGAGACGTGCATAAACTTTTTTGTAGAGGGTTCCCAAAATCCCCGGAAATTAAATTACGGGCATGTAAAGTCGTTTCTTTTTACATCTACTCTTCCTTCGACAGTTTACTCTTCCTCTTCTACTCAATCTTCTCAACTTTTCTCGTTTATTTTCCGCTTATAAAATTCGAAATCTTGATACTCTATTGCAATCTTTCGTCCTTCCACACCCCATGTTCTGTAAATATCTTCAAATTCTTCTCTTTACTTATATGCATGCTAAACACTGTCCTATCTTTTCTAATTCTAAACTGAAACGTCCGTTCCACACTTTACGTGGCTCGGAACACCACACTCTTGTCACAGCCTTGAACGTGTTTTTGACGGCGTTTGCTATGAACGGCAAGGCTTTGCATTGGCGCAAAGTCACTGTCGAAAACGGGATCAAGTCTGTGAATTTTATACTTTCTGCTTTTCCCCGACTAACCGTCGAACATTTCGAAGATGTCGTCCTTTCTGACGTTCATATTTGCAACTATCGCTATCGTATTTCCCGTGTTCTCGCCTCTGATTCTTTGTTCTGTTCTCTTTTTTCTTTATCTTTTAATTGTACGTCATCTTTCTCTTGCTTTAAAACTTGTAACAAACTTTGAAGTATTTCCAGCTATCCGTTTATTTCCTAATTCCGGTAGTTACCACTGGTATTCTAAAATTACTCCTTCCTCTTCTGTTCCTCTTGTACCCGCTTCTACTCTTCTACCTTCACATAGCAGCGCCACCGTCCCTCCTGTCTTTCTCCGAATCTCGCCTCAAGCTGAACCTACCACTTGTTCCTTTCGTTCCTCGTTCGGTGTCACCTCTGCAACAACTTATCGCGGCCGCAATTGAAATTTCTGACGTAAACGTCACTCCTGCGTGTCCCTCATCACGGCCTGTGTACCATATTACACCGAAAATGCGGGCGGGACTAAAAAGATGCCACCGTTCAAGAAGTTTTGAAAGAGTATCCGTACCGCATTCAGTCAGTACATGAATTACTACCCATTCACTCATTGTCTAGCATTTTCAGAGGGCTTATGATTACAATTTTAGTAAAAACACATTATTTCGCTAACTCGGGAATCGCCAATACACATAACCAACACGTTTATGCATAAGAAAATTCACACTCTATTGAAATATGGCAT
>NW_019416763.1:0-93963 GCF_000390285.2 Anoplophora glabripennis
CACAGAACACCCTCTAGAATAGAAAGCTAGCTACTTCCCGCTAATTTCCAAAAACTTGGGATCTCATTCACTCGCGGCGCTGTTGGCGACTTTATAGTTGAAACAAAAATATAGAGATAGCGCCACATGTTTGAATGGTTTTTAAGTGAATCACAGAAAATACCGTCACGTAATTACAATTAACGTATTATCCATTATTTTTTTAACACAGTTTCTTATTGTTTGTTTAATTAAGAGCTGTGGTTTCACTTTGTTTGGTTTATGGTATTTTGTAGAGTATATAAGCAATAAAATATACTGTAAATAGTAAAAGATTTGCTATATTTTCTTAACCCTTTATATTGACTTAATGAGCATGCTGTGTGATTACTGATTATTATTGGGCTATTGTCCTCTTATATAGCAATTGCCAATAGTACTATTCAAATAATTCCTATATGTAATAGTAAAAGTCGACACTGTATACCTATACCAATTCATTCATCATTTTAGAACCTAAATGAAAAATTTTGTTATAATGATGTTAAAACCCATATTAAGGAAATTAGAAAATGAATATGTTTTCTTATAATAAAGTAATGGTTATTTTAAACTACTCTTTTTTTTACCTGAAATGATTTGTTAATAAGTGATGGGTTAGTTTATTTTTACCCAAAATATGTTATTTTTTTAATAGTCAAATTTATAAATAGATTGTTAGAAACTGGATGCCAGCATTCAATGGGACGGCGGTTATCGTTTGTTTGTTGATGTTACTGGCATGAGTGTGATCCGATCACCACGGCCGATGAAAGACGTCGAGTACCAAGGAAACGGGATACACTCGCTATCTAGCTGTCGGGTTACGCAGTTGTTAAAAGTTTAGAATAAAATTGTATTTGTTTTATTCTTTTTATTTAATTGAAACTCAATAATCATAAGAAATCTAACAAGATTTTATTTCACTGTTCAATAGTGAACCATTTTTTGAATTATTTTTAAGACAAAAAATGGAACTTTAAAGTTCTAGGACGATAAAGTAAAAGTTCTTTACTTCAAAGAAATTTCTATGATAACCCACATATTACCATAGTATAAATAAATACCTACTATTTGATTTTTTAAATAAAGTCATAAAAATTGTATGTACCATGGACGAAAAGTAGCTTTAGAGTACTCGTAAATTTTAACGGCCTCGACTACGCTTCTGCCGTAAAAATTTACTAATACTTTAAAGCTTCACTTTTCGTCCTAAAACATAAATATTATCAAATCAAATCAAAATTGTCAAAATCGAATTTACCGCTCAAAGTAGCGCCATCTTTTATTGAATAGCTTCAGTAACAGATCAGGAGTAGTTGTAAGTACTATATTTCTATGGTAAAAATCACGTAAAAATGCTGAGTAATCAGTTTCTATTCTAGAGGGTGTTCTGTGGTCGAACCTTCTCAAACTTCAGTAACATTCAGTGTTACCAGATCTCCTGTTTTAACAGGAGATCTCCTGTTTTCACTCTCACTCTCCTGTTCTACTGTTTTCACAATGAGATCTCCTGTTTTTAGTCTCAATGTTTATTCTTCTGGTTTCTCTATGAAATCTTCTGTTGATTATACTAATTTTCCTCAGAATAAGAATATTTTAGTACGACACTGTTCTCTAACGGCACTGTGTTCATCACTTGTTAATATTTTCAGTCCTGTTATATTTTCTGTAGCCGAGTTCATGCAAGATCTTTTACTGATCTTGCAGTTCATGTACATATTTAAATTTTAAATCCGCAATTCGCGTTTATATGAACTGGGCCTAACAGAAAGCGTTTCGTTTCGTTCGTTTACTTCAGCGGGATTCTGGGATTTTTTATTTTGACAACTGACAGTTGTCAAATCACGTGACATACCGATGTAATTGCAAACTATTAAACGAACTCCTACATTTATATATTATATAAATATAATATTTTGCTATATTTTGTGCATGTGTTCCTCTATTAAAAAATATATTTATTAAAATCTCCTGTTGAAAAAAGAAATCTCCTGTTTTTTTGGCTACTTTACTACTGTTGACAGAAATTTCCATCTGGCAACACTGGTAACATTATAGGTCAAAGATGATCCACTCGATTGTAACATCGATTTGCTGGTCAAAACTCCTGTATTAATTGCGGATGATGAGGCTTTACACTTTACACTACTACCACTCTATTATATATTTTGTGACTACCACGGCAAATAATCATTTATTTGCCGTGCTACTACCTTAGTTACTGATTTCAGCGTTGCCAAATGTACAATGACTATCATTTTTATACGATAAAATTAGCTTGTGTATGTTATACATACAATAGCTACATGTACAATAACACCGAAAAAAAAATTTCTAAGTACTTTTTTCAATTAATATGGGACACAAACGTGAAAAACATATTTCATTATGTTTGATATTCGTACACACCATAAAAAATAGAACAACCGTACCAATTATATGTTTATAGTAGAAAAATTCCACTCAGTTTCCTGAAGAAATTCTTAATCTGTAGAAATTAATTAAAAATAAATAAAAATCAAGTATCAGACACAATGACGAATAAAAAAACTTCTTACATAAATTGAAATTTTAATTCATTAGTAATACGAAATAAATAAAAAATACAAAATTGTGATAAAGCACATTGAAATAAAAAAATTGGAGAAGCAAAACAACTTCATAATTTCCTTTTTTTAAGATATTTTTTCTTCAGTCTGTTCTCCCATATAACCACCATTACCACCAGGTCAGTATTTCAAAAGTAATGTCACATATTTAAATACATAAATGTATCATGTATACTTTGTGTACAAACTTTTAAAGAATTCATTTTTTTTTCATCTATTTGACATATTTTAAGAGATATATTTGTCTTCCACATTTACTTTTTATTCATTTCAGTCTTCATTACATAGATATATGATAATTTTTCGATTTCTTTCTGATAATTTGCTTCTACCGATCTGGCAACATCGACTGATTAGCGATTAATGACATTTAAATGAACTGAGCTACCAGGGAGACTAGACAGCTACATTCCATTCTGCCAACAGAATCGATTAGTGAGGCTGTATTCTTTTATTCATTACTTCCATGTTCCATGCCATGGATTATTTAAATCCTGTTGGATGGATTCCATTACATCAAAACGATGAATATAAGAAAACAGCCTAACTTATCAGCTCCGTCGGCTGAATGTGAATAGCATTCATATTTTACAGAACATCTAAAACTGATGTTGGACTGTTTACATTTTTAAAAAGAAAATGGCATATGCATGAGTGCACAGATTACAGAAATCGGTTAATTTGAGTTTCCGAAATACTGTAATTTTGCTCGCCTTGATCCTTTTTGGTGCTATACTGAGAACAGTGATACTTTTCCTACTTGTGAATAGATGGCGCAGCAGTGGTGAAATGTAAAAATATTGTGAAAGTTTTTCGAATTATTTTAAAGTACTTTTTTGTATATCTTCCATTTTATCTAACTAAAAAAAGTTACGTATGATGATTAATTATAACTTAGCAACATTTTAATATGAAATAATGAATTTAACTGTGATATTCGACATTTCTGACAGATCGATTTAATTTTAAAATATCATGCGTTTCATATTATTCATATTATATAAAAAAATTGATTGTTCAAAGCAAAATTTTCTATATAGAATCAAGAATTTCTTCATATTGAAGCTAAAAATGAGGTGATACTATCACAATATTTTATCACTAATACGTATCTAAGTTCTTGTTTAAAAATATATAATTTTGTAAATATTTAATAACTTATTTGATAATAATTTAAGATACTTAATCCTATGTTTATTTTACAAGATTCTTTAGTATCTAGTTCTATAGCTTTCTAGCTTCTAGTGATCAGAGTAATTTTGTTAAAGTATTCTAACAACTAACTGAGAAATTTGAGTTCAACGTCTGCATTGTTTTCCCAGGAAAAAAAAACATACCCTACACCACCTTCTAACCCTTGATTTCGTAAGACTCCGTGTTATCTAGACAATAAAAAAGGGGTTTAATTAATTTTTTCGGAAGGCGGCAGTACAATTTCTTTCAGGTCGATACTTTAATCAAGTGGCTGTTGGATAAATTACTCTGCTGGCCCCTCGATCCGAATTATTACGTCACGTAGCTCGTTTTTTTGCGCGCAGACACTTTTATTTTACGAGGAATGAATCCGAATGTAAATGAGCCCTGCCGTACACCTATTTAATTTATTTCCCGCCGACGAAATGGGTGAAATTTAATCAAATGTCTAGGTGCGCAAAATAAACGTACATGATGCTCCAAATAAAATTATGGGCACGAACTTAAATTTAAAAATTAATTGCTAACCTAGATTCGAGAGTGGACCAATTGTAATTTTTGAAAGATTTTTGTGGCATAAATAGCAATAATCGTTCTGAATTCTGCGTAAAACCAGCATTTATGAGTGTCAAGCAGCAACGTGTGGATAATCCATCTACATGAAATTCAAGAATCAATAAAAGTAGCGTATGACACAAAAATAACGAAAATGAAGATACCTATAATTCACCTAAAAATGCTCGAGAGTTGAATGACCTAATAAAAGTCCCAAAATTCTCATGTCTAATTCCAAAATGTCCTATTACAAAGTGTGTTAGTTTTAGGTATAAAAATGTAACAAACTAATTTTTGTGAAACAAAAGTTTCATTTGTTGGATTATTGCATAACTTGTAATACAACAATAACGACATTGTTACTGATGAAGAAAATTTCTAAACAATTATACCGTTGCAACTTGCAACAGAACTTCACAGAAGCATCGTTCATCGTTTGTCCTTATCTTACATATAAATATGTGTAATCTTGTCTTTTTCGCATATCTGTTTGTTGAATTACCACTAGCAATACGAAATATACAGGATGTGCCATTTAACACTCCCGCTGCCAATATCTCCGAAATGAAGAAATTTATTTTAGTTCCGGAAATTGGGGTTGTTAGGTCCCTCGAATAGCTTCAAATTGTAGTTAGAACTGTTAGTTCAAATCTTTCTGTATAGATGGCGTGGCAATACTAAAAAATTGCTTGATCCCTGGAACGTGGAAAGATCGTTAAATTTTAAGTAAGTTTGGTAATATAAAGTTTTTCCCTATATTTACTTGTTTTCGAGATATGTAGACTTTAATATGCAATGTATGATATAACAGGAAAATCTATTATTATTTTATCTAAATCACACCGAGACAAGATATTCTTTTAAAATATTGTTATAATGACTTTATTCACACCACACACTAACTAAAAAACAATAAATTATAAAAAAACAAATGATCAACTACAGAAAAAAAAATGTAAATCGTATAACTAGTATAGTTAAATTGAAAGACGCAAACTGATAAAACTTTAATTATTGGAAAACTAATATGTGTCATCTGTCATTGTTTTATTTTAAACAAATGACATGAGCCACCTATGACTGCATTTTTTAATAACATTTGATAAAATATGGTTCGTCTCTGCCCCTTATAAGATTTACCATTGTACAATTTTTTTTTCTGTAGTTGATCCATTCGTTTTTTATATAATCTATTGTTTGTTAGTTAGTATGTCATATGAATAAAGCCATTATAACAATATTTTAAAAGAATATTATGTCAGTGTGATTTAAATAAAATAATAGATTTTCCTGTTAGGTATATCATACATTGCATATTGAAGTAGACATATCTCGACAACGAGTAAATATAGGAAAAACTTTATATTTACAAAATTACTCAAAATTTAACAATCTTTCAGATGGACTGTATTTCCAGGTTCCAGGGACCAACAAATTTTTTAATATCGCCACGCCATCTATACAGAAAGATTTGAACTAACAATTCTAACTACAATTTGAAGCTATTCGACGGACCTAACAACTCCAATTTCCGGAACTAAAATAAATTTCTTCATTTCGGAGATATTGGCAGCGGGAGTGTTAAATGGCACACCCTGTATATTTCGTATTGCTAGTGGTAATTCAACAAACAGATATACGAAAGAGACAAGCTTACACATATTCATATGTAAGATAAGGACAAACGATGAACGATGCTTCTGTGAAGAAAAGAAACCTTTTTTGTTTAGAATGAATCAGGCCATCTGAAATGAATTTTTAAAAGTGTAAGGTAGTAATAAGAAAAAAAATTACGAATGAAACAAGTGGTGGCTTTTTCTACCTCTTACAACCGTTGGAGAAAATCAACAAATTGTTTACTGAGTGCCTTCTCGATAGCAGGAAATATCTATTTAATTTCATTTCTGTCAGTTTTTTGGTATTTCGGAAAAAAAATAAAAACTACTTTTTTGGCACTCTCTTTAAGCGGTTATATCTTCAGAGGGAATGTTCAAATGGGATATTTTTAAATGAAAGACCCACCTTATTCTTTCCACAGGAAATCACTCCCTCAATTTTTTCGTACTTATTTATTTACACCCTTGTAAAATATTTACAAACTACTAAAAAGTATAATTTAAATTAGTGTTAGTTGTTTTGTTAGTTACTGTGTCCTACTTTAGGCTTTTTATTTCATAGAAAAACAATACTTAGAAAGTCAGACAAAAATTATTACCTATTTGACAATGTACCTAAAATCAGCGCTGGATCCCATCCAGCGCTGCCTGGGGCTTGATGGGAAGGGGCCCTCTTAAGGGCAGAAAAACAGTAAAAACCAAAAAAAAATTTGTTATATACTTTTTGAGGTATAGTTGGCAGAAAATTTGACGGTGTTTCTAATAAATCGAAAAAACAGCAAAGTATCAACAACTATACATATATCGTTAAATATTTTCAATAGGCTGAAAGGTTATATAGGATGATTTTTAGGAAAATTAATTTTTGCACCATCACAAAACTTCCTTTATGAGGAAGCAAAAGTCTTTTTAAATTAATTTAGTAAGCTATTTTCTTAATATTCAATTTTATATGTAATACAACATACATTTCAAATGAAAATGATTTGTTCAGGTAAAAAATAGCATTAGAAATTGTCATTAAGTATTTTTATTACCGTTCATTAGTCTTTTTTTTTAATTTTTCCAATAGCATGTGGGGCCCCCGGAGCCTGTGGAGCCCGGGACTACAGCCCCCGTAAGTCCCCTGGTTAATCCGGCGCTGACGTAAATCATGCTTTCTCTGATCATTACATGTAGGTCTAGAGCCTTCAAATGTTGTTAGCTACCTCTATTTCTATTACAAATAGTAAATTTCACACTAGCTAATTCTAAAATTCTCATTTGATGAAGTCATACAGGTTTGCTCTGATTCTAGCGTCTAGATATGCTAAAATGCAACTTCAAAGACAAGCTATTACCTAACTAATAACTAATTTTATTGTAGGAAACAACTACTCTGCGGACTAAAGCTCAGTCTAGCATTGAATTTACACCCACAATATTTAATTTAAGTCTGTTCGGAGCTTCAGTTCGCAGAGAAGTTATTTCCTACAATACCTATTATTAGTTATTAATACCTAGGCTAGCTTTTAAAGTCGTTTTTTAACAAACCTACCTAGATGTTGATGTCAAAGAGCGTGTCTTGGTATACTTATTAAAAGTCACTTGTTGGTATATCTGGTTAGGCGATACATTTAAGTTTTCATAAAAAAAATGAGGATGAAGCGGTGCAAAATATTAAATTTTCATTTGTGGCCAGTTCAGGCCAGCGGGGAGTCGCCGCCGTCGATTTTAAAATCGAAACTCCATTTAATTAACACTATCAAGTCACCTGCCCATCAGCGCCATGCACCACGCCCGAGCCAAATTCCTTAGCCGCCCGCGATGTAATTAGAATTATTTGCAGCCGCGGCCGTTACCCGCTGAAATAGTGGCGTCTTATTCGATCCTTAATTAAATGAGTCAAACGGCGAAATAATTAAAGCGGGAGGAAGCGGCCCTCGGAGTGACAGCGCACAAGACAAATTAAAAAGTTAAATGAACATTCTTTCACCGGCTAAGACGGGCTCGGGGGTGGGCGGTTGTGTCTAAGTCTTTGGAGGGAAATGAGTAAAAACACTGCGGGGTTAAACTTAATTAATCATTTTGGGGAATCTACAGTTGCCTCACGTTCCACGCCGAATTGATCTTTCACTCTGGGAGAGAAACAATTGCCTAAAAGTATAAATTGGGTATCAACGATCTCACGCACCAATGAAAGTTGACTTCCCCTTTTTTCCATATCGAGAGAATAAGGCATCTGGAAAATGGCATTTCCAATAAAATGCATACTGGATCATACATAGGAAACATTTCTACAATTATTATTATACAAAACAAATATTAACTAAGAACAGTTATAATCGTGCACAGTGCGACGCGTATCGTATAAACTATTTAAAGGCAGGCGATGGGCGATGACAATGCTGCTTCAATATCCGCGTCACTCGTTCCCCACGCCATAATTTTCTCCCATGTTGGCCGCCTCGTTGCCATGACAACCGCCGTAAACAATGCTGCGTCACTTGCGTATACCGAGCGTTGCACGGTACGAGGTTGATATTCGCACTCAATGAAGACAATGTTTTTTTAGAATGCGTTCACCGCGCAACTATTGTGTTTATTTCTGCGTATGAAACAAACAAACAATACATTTTCAATATAGAATTATACCTAAATTATAAAATTTATATAAAATTAAAAATAATTTTAAAATGCACAACCAAACGGAAATTTTAGGTGAGCCACTGCTATGAGGGTGGTTTTCTAAACATTTTTTTAGAGCAAAATGACCTTAATAAAAGTTGTAAAGTATCAAATTCTGAACAACGTTTTTCTATATTTTTTTTTATATTTCAAATACTTAACGAGTTACTTACTGCACATTATATGAAAAAAATTGCGCACGCTGTAGACGCCAAGCGATGTTAGGCTGTCATGTGTTATATGATAGGCTCATCCAGTTCATGTTTAGTTTTCATTCATTTATTCAAGAAATTGTTGCAAACATTCGAAAAAAAAAGGNGAGTAAAAACACTGCGGGGTTAAACTTAATTAATCATTTTGGGGAATCTACAGTTGCCTCACGTTCCACGCCGAATTGATCTTTCACTCTGGGAGAGAAACAATTGCCTAAAAGTATAAATTGGGTATCAACGATCTCACGCACCAATGAAAGTTAAAGTACAGATGTATAAGGGAAGGAAATCATAAAACTTTCAATGATTCGTGTAAAACTAATATCCTGTTTTTAATTTCGATTAGTTAGAAATAGGTTCTCTAGCTATTAATCTAATTAAGATACCATTTTATAAAAAAAATTCCAAATAGGATTATTTTTTCAGGGTTGTTTGGGGACTGCCTCTTGAGTATCCAACCAACTCGAACTCCTGGTACGACTTGCGCTATGAGGCAGTGGCGGCTTGTGAGATTGAGAATAGGTGAAGCATATTCATTGATTGACTAAAAAGAAAAAAAAAGAGCCGCAGGCGAAAATTTTCAAGGTCAAACAGCTTTAAATAAATCTGGAAATTTTTAGTTGCATTTGCAATATTTCCGAAAGACTGAAAAGGATTTTCATTTAGATTTTATAAAAAATAAAAATATTAGTTCGGCTTGTGGACTTCTGCGAACATTAACGCACACCGTCCATATGGATGTTCCAAAGAAGTTTTGTGGTTACGACAGCCTCGCGTGACGTTCCCAAAATTATATAAATACTGAGTAGCTGTTGAAATATATTGACTTAGGACTATAAAATATTTTATTTTGACCCATCCAAAATGTACGACATTGGAGATGTAATCGCGCGCATCAGTTGGATGAAAATAAAGCCCTCTGCTTTCCCCTTGTCTAGCTTCACCCAACATATGAGATAGACTGTGACATGCATAGTCCCCTTTATTTAAATGTCCTTGGAAGAGAAGCAAAATTCAGATTATTTTGATCTGCGTCACTTGCGTATACTGAACGTTGCACGGTACGAGGTTGATATTCGCACTAAATGAAGACAATGTTTTTTTAGAATGCGTTCACCGCGCAACTATTGTGTTTATTTCTGCGTATGAAACAAACAAACAATACATTTTCAATATAGAATTATACCTAAATTATAAAATTTATATAAAATTAAAAATAATTTTAAAATGCACAACCAAACGGAAATTTTAGGTGAGCCACTGCTATGAGGGTGGTTTTCTAAACATTTTTTTAGAGCAAAATGACCTTAATAAAAGTTGTAAAGTATCAAATTCTGAACAACGTTTTTCTATATTTTTTTTTATATTTCAAATACTTAACGAGTTACTTACTGCACATTATATGAAAAAAATTGCGCACGCTGTAGACGCCAAGCGATGTTAGGCTGTCATGTGTTATATGACAGGCTCATCCAGTTCATGTTTAGTTTTCATTCATTTATTCAAGAAATTGTTGCAAACATTCGAAAAAAAAAAGATAACTTTCAGTTATCAGGGGAAAAGTTCAAGCCAGTATGAAGAGGAAAATACTTATAGACAGTCGAGGCAAAAAAAAATTCCTTAAATATAGAGAAATACAATACTGAAATTTTGTTTTTTTCCTACAATCGAAAAGACATTTTCTGGATACTTTCTTGATCTTCCCCTTCGGTTGCAAAGGTTAGAAGTTACCAACCTCAAATAATTTCTTGCGTATTTTTTTCCTATCACCAATATGGTCGTTTAAAAATCTGTTTCAGGCAACTTGATTATTTGAAAGAAATTTGATAGCTTCTATTTAGGTATTTTCGTAAATGTAATAGTTTTTGTGCAAACGGGATTTTGCTTCGCGGTATAGTTTTTATTACAATAAAAATACCTTAAAATAATCAGAAATAAATTGAAATAAGTCTGAGTTAGGTACTGACAGAAAACCATAAAATAATAAATTTTGGAAATTACCACCATTCACCATTACACAAGATTCTATGCGTCAATGCATGTGATCTACGTATGCGGTTAAAAATTTTGAATTACCTAACCCCCCCCCCATGAAATAACGTGGTTTCTCAAATCTTGAACATTTTACACAGGTGTCTTGTGCACTAAAGCTTTTAAATCACCCCATATACAAAAAGTCGCCGAGGCAAAAGTAAGGTCAACAATGTATCTAAATATGATTCGTTTAAATATTGCCTTGCTCTTGCAGTAAAATGGACAGTAACCCCACCATGCTATAAACTCAGGCTGAGAACTGACACCTAGAGGTAGGTATATCTTCAACAACACTGGAAGTACCTCTTCGAGAAAGCAAATGTATGCATCTGCATTAAGTCTAAGTGTCAAAAATTGTGAGTCAATTAAGTAGCTACCAAGGATTCCAATCCACACATTGAGTGAAAACTGCTGTTGAAGATGAACCTCGGTGTGTGGATTTTCTTCTGCCCATATGATGTCATTATGATAATTCTCGATTCTTTAGAAAAATTTGCTTCTGTGCCAAAAACTTAGGATTTTGAACAATCTTTTCCGGAATCCAGTAAGAACATGCAACACGTCGTGAAAAATCTCGCGGTAAAAGAACCTGGATTTGTTGTATGTGAAAACGATATAAATTATTGTTTTCAGCTGGCTCATATTGTCGTGTGGTTGATTTTCAGCCTCAAAGCAATTCTTCTCTTGCTGGTGTCTGGATTTTCCTCAATCAAATTTCGTGGTCGCGACCACAGTCATAAATACTTTTCTAGAAAATTCCAGTTTCACATATCGATCAAAATCCATCCATCGAAATAGTTTTTGGATCGATTTTACCCAACAACTATTATGTTAGTTTTAACCTCTTGGTGAACATTTTCCGATTTTATTATAGGTACATATACATATATTTTCGTAGCATTATGCGGGGGTGTCTTGTAGTATGTCTGTTAATACCCTTCTATTTTATATTATTAGAGTTTTGTTTATATTGTTAAAAAATATAGCTTGGGCCATTTAATATACATATCTTTGGGTTGCAAGCAAATTCCAGGTATCTCCCACTCCATATTATGCATACACAATTAAGAAAACAATTACGAGAAAGTCCTTTTAATGCGCTCGGCCGCATACGTTGCATAATTACCATGGTGATATATTATACCAATCTTCCTCTTATATGGACCACATAGCAAGAGCGACCTGGGGTATAATGAGAAAATAACAAATTTACACGTACAGGCCTCTTTAATTATCGAGATGATATGACTCAACCAGGCACAGGTCTGGCTTCAGTGTTAGTCAAAGAATAATATATGCATTTTTAAAGTCGACTGACGACTAGACTAAAAATCGAGTCAAAAGTTGCGAATAGTTTTTAAAAATATTCCGACTTTCCGCTTGAATATGACAAAATATAACAGATTGGTATGTGTTTTATGTACAGGCTGGTCCATTTTCGATGGGAATTCAGGGTATTTCAGAAACTACTAAAGATATGATAAATGTGACACCACGTTCTCGAGCTCGATTTTCATGGCAAACTCGACTGTCAGATCGGAAATTTGCTACCTTCATTTGTTACTGAGTTACAGGGCGTTTCTCATTATTGTGACACTTTTTAACATGTCTGTATCTCAGCTGTTAAATAAGTTAGAGTTAAAGTAAAAACTGCTCAAGACTAATTCTTTGGCGTAGAATTGAATGCCGGTATTAGATTTTTAGTAGATCTTAAGATTTAGGAGTTATGACCCAAAGTTATATTTTTTTAAATGGAAATCGTAGCTGACCATGGCCTAAAAAAATAGAGATTTTTTTCCGCTTTTCAGCAATATATCACATGCTATAGTTATTTTTACAAACACGGGAGATACGGGGTGTTTCATATATAAATTATATATTTTTTCCCTTTTTATATGACCGGCTATGAAAATACAGATAAAACTATAATTCTTACTTTTACAAAAGTCATATCTGTTGTAAAAATATGACATTTATTTTAAATGCACAACATATACTCGTGTGATAATATAATACTAACGAAATTTTAGGAGATAGGTGGATAGGAACAAACGGACCGATCAGATGGCCAGCTAGGTTACCTGATTTGAGTCCGTTGGACTTTTTCCTTTGAGGTTTTCTAAAAGACATTATATTTAAAATTCCTTTTAATAATATTTCAAATACCTATACATTTAATGAATGCTACCCGAAGCGTTGCCAGAAGATGCGTGAAATGTGTGACAGTTGAGGGACGGCAATTTGAACATTTAGCTATCATTTTTGAAAGTTTTTATTGATGTAGGTACTTACTATTGTTTAATTTACGTTTAATATTGTAACTTCAGTTGAAGTGGAATAAAAATTTGAAAACTCTGTCTTTTCTTATCTGTAATATATATTTTAAATAAACGTCATATTTTTACAACAGATATGAGTTTTGTAAAAGTAAGAATTATAGTTTTGTATGTATTTTCATAGCCAGCCATATTAAAATGTAAAAAAGGATCGAATTTATATATAAAACACCCCGTATCTTCTGTGTTTGGAAAAATAACTATAGCATGTGGTATATTGCTGAAAAGCAAAAAAAAATCTCCATTTTTTTAGGTCATAACCAGCTACGATTTCCATTTAAAAAATTATAACTTTGGGTCATAACTCCGGAATCTTAAGACCTACTAAAAATCTAATACCGGCATTCAATTTTACGCCAAATAATTAGTCTTGAGCAGTTTTCACTTTAACTCTAACTTATTTAACAGCTGAGATACAGACATGTTCAAAAGTGTCACAATAACGAGAAACGCCCTGTAACTCAAAACCAAATGAAGATAGCAAATTTCTGATTTGACAGTCGAGTTTGCCATGAAAATCGAGCTCGAGAACGTAGTGTCGATTTATCATACCTTTAGTAGTTTCTGAGATACCCTGAAATCCCATCGAAAATGGACCAGCCTGTACCTACCTAATAGAATATTTTGTTATTTCACTGAATTAAGACAGCTTCATTTGAGCGAAAAAAATTATTACATTAGTCGAATCCTAATTGCAAGCTTTTACAACTGAACTTAATCAACTAAAAAACAGTTTTAAGAAGTCGTATCAATGTTTTTATATAAAAAAGTTTAATTGCCGAAAATACATCCTTCTGTAATAGCTACATTATTTAAAAAAAAATCTAATAACTATTTTAAATTGGAATTGGAAATATCGATCGTGGCTGGGGCTACACCGGCTCTGGCCTCCCAACTAACCCTATATTCACTTTCTCTGTCTGCTGCGCTCGATCATTAGCGACCTCTCCTCTCCCACCGCGTTTCGAATCGTTAAATTGGCAACATAAGATGTAATAAAGATCTGAGGACCACACACGTTGCTGCAGTGATTGGTTCCTAAGCCCCACCCATATTACGGGCGCGCACTGCCCGCCGGGCGGTCCGCATGCTCAACCGCAAGAGGGGAGAACTGGAGGGGATTGAGTAAGGCGTGGTCGGGTTCGGGGGGAGGGGGAGTGTCAATTTGGTGAGTACCAGGTGATTTATTAAAAATACAAGCCTGGAAATTGATATATCGCTCTTTCTTTGTGCTCGGTTTCATTCCGATTTGTTTTGGATTAAGTTAGCGGTTATGGGGCGCAGATGGAGCCAGGAATTAACATAAATATGTCTAGATTATTCAGGTACGTCTAGGTACATGTTCTCGGATGCCCGGAGAATCGCTTGACGTATTTCTTAATGATATATGAGCGCCTTTGTTTAGTGCCGAGAAATATCCCTGTGTTTTCTCCCATAGTCACTTTATATGTGGGCCCACATTATTTTGTAACGAATCGGTTTTATTAGTCTGTCACATAAATACACGCAAACATGATTACTATTGTACTTTGTACCTATAATTGTTTAATTTTATTAAAGCGGTTTAGATTTCTAATTGTAGACAAAAGTGCCGGTAGCTAAGGAATCTGAGTCGCTCTCGTAAAATTGCTAAATAAGTCCCAACAGGCTAGTTTAGATATCAGCGATGCATATATAAAGTCGAGTAAGTTATCCTTATAGGGGCCATGATTATGCCTTTTTTAATATCGCTAGGCCATAACTTTGGAGGTTAATACGGCTCGGTTGCTCAACGCACAGTTATATTTGAGACGTTAAGATGTATTAACCAGTCATATAAAAGATTATTGCGTTAAAAATACACAGAAACGATAAAATTATAAAAATACCAGCGGTGCGAATGGTTTCCCTGAAATCGAAGCGGCCTAAGAGCCGAGTTCCAACGGACAGTGGCGTTCAATTTTTTCATAGTAGTCTCGGATTTGATCCGAAATTTACTGCTTTTAAAATACCATGACTTTATTATTTTCGTATTTTATATTATAAAGTATTAAAATACCGAGTACAATAATTTAGTAGGTATACTTATTTATTTATTTTATACAAAATTTATTAGGTGTTTCCAATAGTTATCCAACAATAGATAATAAATGTCTGTAATACCGCATTGAAAGTTTAACTAAGGTCTTTTCCTTGTTTTTAGGTCACCTCTAAGTAATAGTCTAAAACCCTTTTCGAAACTCATCATTCCGTTTATCCATAAACCTGTCCATAAAGATCAAGAAGTCGCAATGGTATGTGCCTTTTTTCCAGCCAGTGAAAATGAACTCTATGTCATTGTAACACATTTGTGTGACACTTCTTGTATAGTTTGGAGAATATTTGGCAAGGCACTGCATTGTTTGGAGTCGACAGAGAGGAGATTTTGACCAAGACGCAGTAGAAATTGAGAAAAATCGAATTTTGATATCTGGAAACGACTTGTTTGTAAAAGTCAAAGGCCTAAATCTAGGTACTAGTGACTTCAAACCCTACTGGAATGCCACAGATCACTAGCTATACACAACAAATATAAATGTTCACTCTCACTATTTTTCTGGAGAGAACAAACATTTGGAAATTGTTTAAAACAACCTAATACAGCAAGCGCTATTTATAAATTTTAGTACTACATTAGTTCCATTTCGCACATGACATATTCACTGACAAATGTGAACATTGACCGAATTTTAAACGAACAACTTTAAACAAAAATTTGATTTTGTAACTGCATATGAACTGCTCGCGATTTGTTAACCCGTTGATACATACCTTAAAAGAATTAGGTATTCATCAAGGACAATTAAATAAAGGGGACTATGCATGTCACAGTCTATCTCATATGTTGGGTGAAGCTAGACAAGGGGAAAGCAGAGGGCTTTATTTTCATCCAACTGATGCGCGCGATTACATCTCCAATGTCGTACATTTTGGATGGGTCAAAATAAAATATTTTATAGTTCTAAGTCAATATATTTCAACAGCTACTCAGTATTTTTATAATAAATATATATAATATTTTTATAACTTCTTGGAATCCCAATAACTGTACCCATTTCTTTCTTGTTGCACCATCCCCAAGCATCCTAAAAACGTTCACATTTCACTTTTAGAATACTGAGGCAAATTTTCAGTGAGACATAAAAATATATTCCCAAAGGAGAACATCAAATGGTTGAATGAATGCAACTTTCAGTTGATTGCATCTTCGGTATTTTTATGTATAAGTGAACCACCACCATATTTTTGCTGTTGTATTTATTCAGTTTTTATGCTCGTGCATTTAGTAAAATTGTAAATATATTTTTGAAAAGGTTTTTGTCGTAGAGGAAAATGAAAATGATGAATGATTAAATTTTGTAATGTTGGGTATAAGGGATAACATTGAAATACCTATAAATATATTAAATATAAATAATGTCTGTAACTTATTTATGGTGCAGCATTTTCCTTTGATTTTAATGGCCAAACGTGGTTCATATTATTATTTTCTTACTATTTCAACAAAAATTTAAAAAAATACCAAGTCAGTTTTATAAAATTTTACCGTTATTCAAATAAAAGTTACCCACACGCACGATAATGGCCACAGTTGCATATACATTCCAAAGTCACCTTCAAGCACGCTTACCTGTGGAAGGATAGCTGATGTGGATGTTTATAATCCAATTTCTTACAAATTCTGCACTGTCTAACCATATTCACACCTTAAAAGTTTATCCAAAATATATGTATAAACACTAATCACGTTTCACTTACTAAAATCACAACTATTTTCTAACAAGAGATGCCATATTCTGCCAACCACGGCAGAACGAACGAGAAACACGCTACAAATTATTGCGTAGTTGCCAAGTCTTCAAACATGGCAAATATGAAAAGTTAAAAATAGTTTAATATGTACAGAATTTAACAATATTGTATGCATAACTTAATAATACTATCCTATAATAATAATTTTCACAATTGTGATGAAAATTGCGATAAAAATATAGTTACAAACATAGCTGCATTGGGCCATTGGGCAAATGATACAATTAGACAGTGAATAGACCAGGCTTCATTTACAAATGTAAATAAAATAAGTCCTCTTTATTTAAATGTCCTTGGTATTCATAGTTGTCAAGGTACGCTGACAAGTATTTACCATTACTATCACCAGTTCATAAGCAGTCCATTTGCTCTAGAATTCTCATAAATCTTCACCATTTTTAAATTAATTTGACAACTATTAAGAATTCAATGTCTGTTTTTGTACAAACTGCCTTTTTCTTTCCAGGAGGGTGGCTGAATTCCCAAATCTACACTTATCTACGAGCCTCTGAGATTTTTTGTTTGCAATCAAAGGCGACAAAATTTCCAATTTTTTTTCTCCCCCGTCGGCGATTTCCACGCCACTGCGCCCGTTCCCGTTTGATTGCCTCGCATTCTAATTAATGAAATGATAATTGCGAGAGGCTGCAATAAAATTACGAGAGAGAACACGAGAAATCGACTGCTTCCCCGAAGCAATCGGCGATATGGCACATTTTTTGTGCGTATAGCCGTTTTTGCGTTCGATGGCGGCTCGGCGATACCGGGGCGGAAAGCCGACGAGTTTTATGTAACCGCCTGCGAGGTGTGAGAAATATCGATGGGGAAGAGGAACCGACCGCGTGGTTCTGAGAATGCCTACTTGTATGATGTGGTCCAAAAAAAGACATTTATACGTAACAACGATGTCAGTCGGAAGTTATACATGTATAATTGTGGTACCTAGTTATAGGTACAATTTATTAACGAAAATAACAATATCAGTGACAATATATGTAAAATCAATAATCATACTGAGTCAATTTTTGATATACCTAATCGATGTAACTGTGTAATTTATTTGTTCGAAAATAATACATACTTACCTACTTAGTAATCAGTAAACATTTCGGTGGTTAGTAAAAATAATTCTCCCAAATTCATTAAGTGATGTGTGAAAGATGGAAACGGTGTTAGTAACAATGTTAATGTAATAATGTAATGTAATTGAGGTAACTATACAATTTATTTGTGCATAACAGTCTATTAATTATTAAAAAATGCGGTAGGTAGGTAGGTGCCTACCTACTTAGAATAATTACAAGTTGTTGATACGTGAAAGATGAGAGAAACAATATTAGGTACCTACTAACAATACAAACTATACTACTTATCGTAGGTAGTGGTTCAAAAACTAATATAATTGAGGCAACTATAGGTCATTCGTTTTTTCCGTTAAAAGTTTCTAATAAAGACAGATTTTCCAGAATTCATTAGGTGACGATTGAAAGGCGAAAGTATTCGCAACAGTACCTAGTTACTAAACTAATTACTAATATAATTATGTAAGGTACCTACCTTACATAATTATATTAGTTTATTACATTTCTTCTAGGCGTTACCTAATTTCATTTTTCAAATTGAACACCCTGTTCCCATAATATTGGATTTTTATATTTCTCATTGACTTTAAGGCCTACTTTGGTGGCTAGTTGGATCCAACTGGCTAGCTAGAATTCCCGATCTAAGAAAATCTGACTTATTTTAATTTATTCCTCGCCTCTCATGCTGCAAGATATGCAAAATCGAAAAAGACATATTTCAGTCATTATCTAGGTACACCCATAATTGTTGATAGTGCTGGTGAGAATTTTTAATTATGCGACAAAACGGTAATTATTTTGAATAATTAATTACACAGCCACACAAAAAAAAAGTTGTCAGAATTGAGCTATCACATCACAGGAATTTCCTAACCTCAAAAAACTGGTCAAAAATAGCTAAAATTCACGAATAAGTGCTAGGAAAAATACAATTTTTTTTTCTATATTCAAATGTCCATTTATATGGTTAAGACACCGCCGAACGTGAATCCGTGGTCAGAATTGATGGTTCAGGTAAGGTTCAGTTTCGGATATATTTTTAATGTTGCAATGTTGCAATCGCCATTTTTTTAGACGTCCAATAACACCGAAAAGGTAGATACGTTTTAGATCCAATAACTTTCAACAAAGTAGGTCTTAAATTCAATAAGAAAATAAAAAAGCAGTTAAATAACGCCCAGAAGAAATAGGACCCCCTGTATAATAATTTTAAGATGTGAATTTGGTGCTACTTTTACTTGGAACAATTTTTTGCATTATTGCAATTACAAGAAGAAATACCTAAGACATCTTATACAGTGTGTATCAGCCAAATGGAATAGTCAATAAAAAATAAATGGGGGCTTGTCGAAAAAACGCTCGAACACGTCAATTGGTATTTTTAGTTGCGCATTTTGTTTCAACAATAACTTTTTATACAAGGTGTGTCATGTAACAGTGGTCAATACCAACTTTCTTATTTTAAATGGAACACCCTGTATATTATTCAGTTTTTGGATTCTTCAGAAAATTCTAGACATATTTCATGTAAAATGTCCTATATCTATCTTCAACTGTTTCGGAAATATTGCGTGTGTTTTCAGATTTATTGCAAAAATTAACATTAAAAAAAGAAAATTATTTAATTACAGAAATTCGACGTGTCCGAGCGTTTTTTCGAACACGCCCCCATTTATTTATTATTGAATTTACTTATTCCATTTGGCAGATGCACACTGTATACCTATGTATATTTATGAAAAAACAGAAAATAACATCCCTGTGAAATATCGAATTCAACTAAGTAGGTAGGTACCTATCTATATACCTACTGTAAAGTGCAAAATTTTCTTTTTCATTGTTTATTCAAACATATTTTTTTAAAAACTTTACAGTCGTAAAATGTCTGTAAGTGTGGAGGTAAAGTCTTTCCGATATCAATTGAAGAACCAAGAGGATGACAGTATGTATCAGGTTCGGTCGCTGACGCAGCAACTCGGCATTGAAATATTTGAAAAACTTGTTCCCATATTTATTTAGCCATACCCATATACCTATAGGTCTGGTCGAACTAAACGTGGAAGTGGTAGAAATGTATACGCCCAGTTGAAGAATGCGAGCGCGGCCAAACGAAATAGTTACAAACATAGCTGCATTGGGCCATTGGGCAATAAATGACAAGTGGTTGACAAATTGCCTAGTAATGCAGTGCAGCAATGCGGAATTTGGTGTGATCCAGTTAATATTAATTTATTATAGGCACCTTCTATTAATCATTGATATTACAATTGCGAAAGGGAGAAATAATATTATTATATTTTGGAGACCTTTTGAAACGGAACAAAACGAAATTTATGCATCAATATAATAAAATTGTTTGAGGACATAAATAATAATTAAAATATGTTGGGGACCAAGAAAAGGATCAGTTTCAATAGAGATAAAGATGTAGAGGTACCCAATATACCTACCTAGTGACATTTTAATATTGTTTTTTATAATCCGCTTGAATCGCCTTTTGTTTCTGGTGCTAAATTGCCATAAAATTGCATTATTAACTTTATAATCTTAAATTTAAAAAATGTACTGTCACTTATGTGGTTATAATTAAAAAAAGTCAGTATCCCATTATTTTTCCAATTTTTATTCTAATTAGTTACATTATTATTTAATGATTACGCATTACCATAATGATAAAGAAATATTAAAATTGCTGTATAAGGTTAATAACACTAACATCACAAACTTTACTGAAATTAAAAATTGGGAAAAACAATAAGTTTTCGCTAAAAACTTAATTTATATTTTTACTGTAAATAAATAATTTTTATCCATGAATAGCTGAACGCATGGGCATCTTTTTATGACTTTCACATTGTTCAAACAGATTTATTTTTATTCTTATAAGACCATCTACTTACAAAAACCTAATTGGGGTTAGTCATGTTTCTTTCTGTTCTAAATATTAAACTATCAGATTGCATGTAACTAAATAATTAGGACTGCTTCCTAAAAAAATATTAAAGCTTGTCCTGGAATTCCGTCGGTCTCGATGAAAGAGTTGAAAATTCGCAGCAATCACGTACAAGTAACAGAAACATGATCAGCAATTTTTTTTATTAGTGTATATATCAGTCCCGTCATCGAAATTTACAATTTTAATTGCTTCATCCCAACCCGAAAGGAAAAATACCAGTTTGGACAGCTTAATTGGCATAAACAAGACTATAACATTAAATGTATAGGTGGGCATGTAGCAGTTCGCGGTTTGTTAATTTCTAAAGCCAATTAGCGACTACATCTTAATTGAATATTAAAATTATTCCTACCTAGTTGTAGCGCGTTTGTTTGTAGATCATTCAAGGAATATTCACAGGTACGTACCTACTTTACTTTATGTAAGTATATATTCATTCAGCTTTGTTGTACCGAAATCAAAAAAATTTTTTCAATAATTTCCATCCATTATTTAGATAAATGCAACGTTATTTATAAACCCATCATTGTAAATACAGGTATATACACCTAGGTAGGTATCTACTTTGTGAAATGTTCAGGTTAGAATTTTGAAAATTTTTTTTCTCGAAATCTAGGCTCGACCGCATAAAAAACTTCAGATCGAAAATAGAGGGATAGGAACATTTTTATGACTAAAATTTGGGCGGGTTACGGAAAAGTAAATAATTCCCGTACATAGAATTAATTGTTTCATCAATGAAAATTCTATTAATTGATGGGTAGGTAGGTACATAAATCTAATATACCTAGGTACCTATAATTGATAGATCAAAATGCAAATGCAAAATGCAAATATTTTAGTTCATTTGATGTGGTTGTTTTTTAATTTTGTATTGAAATAGGAGCAACATCTATTATATCTATTGGTCCGACTATAAATTTGAACCCTCAATAAAAAATAAGGGATTTAGGGGAAGATTGATTCAGACGGTGCCCGTCGGACTTACATAAGTTTTCAGGAGTGGGAGGAATACCTGTGGGTGTATTAAATGGCATATGTAAAAACAAAAAATAAATATTGAGAATACTCAATTTCCCTCAAACCGAACAAGACATCATCCCAAAAAAATACTCTACCAAGCGATATACCTACAACAAATACACTTGGTGTTGGTGTTACTTCTGGATGTAATAATAATACCCCTGCTCCAACAACTCCCACCCTGCATCCCGCGTACACCATAAAACATGTCAAAGTCGAGCACGACATTGGTTTCGATGCCTGCGATTCGCCCGCAGGGCGATCCCTCCCTCTCAGTTACGCCCACTGCTGTAAAACTCCGCCCTACCGTGCCTTCTGATCATCAGACAGTCGTGGCGTCTCGCGCTGTGTAGATCGATCAAATGTTGTCATGCTATGGTGGAAAATAGTGGTTTTGTAACTAGAAAAACTCCACCAAGTCGTTCGCTCCAGTGAGTGGTGTTATTAGAGAATTGTGACTGTGATTTTGGTGCCGCGCAAACTGGGCATGGTTTAGGGGGTGGTTATGGCGGCTTTGGCTGGTAATATGGTACCACAGCCGCACCATTTCTTGCGGCAAAACGTGGAGAGTGCCGAGGGGTCGGTCTCCATGGATTCCAGCGACAATTTCGACAGAGAATCTCCCAATATGGACAATAACAGTTGTTGCAGTGATGACACAGTGCTGTCCGTCGGCAACGAGAATCCGGTACAAGACAGCAATGAGACCTTATCGTTCAAGAACATAGAGAGCCACCTGAACGCTATTTCTCAAATCACCAACAGCACCCTGAACCCGGAATTAAGCCTCCGGAGCCCTTCTAGTCCAGCAAACTACAGACTAAGCCCTTCCAGTACCAAATCTCAGCCCAGCTTCTGCTTCAGACCCGCAGACTTTGACAAGTCGAACTCTACGGACTTATTCCGTCAGAACTTGTGCTCCCCCAGGTCTATATCCTCCCCGGAATCGCCGGAAAGCGTGAACCGTAGCCCTAGGCATCAGGACAATTTTTGTTTCAACCAAAAGGACATCTCCAATAATGATGCCAACGGTGCTAGCTTGAAATTCTCGATAGACAATATTCTCAAAGCGGATTTCGGGCGGAGGATCACAGACCCTATCAACATAAGGAAGTCAAAGCCAAGGAGGGTGGTTCCGGAGAGTACGGAGGATGGAAACAAGCTCTCAGGGCCGGTGGACCTCAGCAAAGGTGAAGAAAAGGCGGAGAAGAAGGAGGAAGCACAGCCGATGTTGTGGCCAGCGTGGGTGTACTGTACCAGGTACAGCGACCGACCCAGTTCAGGTAGGGCTTGATATTTTTTTTAGTTTATTTTGAGGCTGACTTTAGCCTACTCTATTCCAGTCCAATAGATAAAATTATTAGATGTCGGAAGCATGGATATAAATATTAAATCATTGAATTCTGTGTAGGCGTCTTTATTACCATTATTAAATAATTCCATATAGGTATCTATAAAGATAATTTCTATAATTTACTTGTAGTCTCCTGTGGATTAAGCTGATTATGAAATACACTTTTGTTTAATTTAATTAATCGCAGTAATCGAAAATGTTAACTTCGATCACAATACCTAAATATCGTACAAAGATCGTTTTCTCGGTGTTGGAATTACGTTATATATATTTTTTTCAAAACGATTAATTAATTGATAGAATTATGTGAAGAAAGAAGTAGGTACCTACATAAATAAACAATTTAAAAGAATTTCTTAAATGCTAATCAGAAATTAAGTACCAGTATTAGACTGAATGGCTAAACTACCAAGAATACAATAGACAATTTTAAAGATCTCCATCATTAATGTAATTTATGCTTCTCTCCTTTCATGAGAGAGTAAGTAATAATTTTACATCAAATTATAGTTTCTTAAGCAAGATTGAGTAATATTAGCTTGAAAATGTACCTATGCAAATGTTAAAATATTTATGTGTTTTTAGAGGCATACCTGTTCAAATTTCGTAATTGTACACTGAGAGAAAAGGCGGCCAAGGTAAATTGTATTTTCTAAAAATTTAAACCGCCGCTATTTATTATTTTGTACTAGAATGAAGTAAAGGATATTACTGGTTATTCACAGTTTTATTTCGCTTAAATTCAGTTGATTGTTTGATTTAAACATTGGTCATGTGAATTTAATTATTACACATGTTCAGCTAGGGCGAAAAAATAAGCCAGGGGCAAAGGATTAATTGTTAAAATGTTATTAATGGAACATCGTTGATATTAAATGAGAAATTATTCCTACAGTTGTAGAACAGACCGATTATACAATACACTCACATGAATATATCTAACGGCATGCTACAAAGATATTCTGTCTTTATCTCATAATAATTTATCACCCAAAACATGCATGTTAGAAAATAATATTTAACAAATTATTTTTATGGGCTATTTGAGATGATGAGTTTTATAAAATATTTTATGGATATCCCACGCTACCAGCCTACTTTGTTATTCCAATGCAGAACTAGACAATTTAATTCTACATTATTACCACGGCTATAAAAACGATTCCTGTTTTACAGTCTGTTCTCAATAAAATTGTAATTAAAATGATAACTCATTTAATTACTTCTGAGTTTGAGTTATGTAAATTATATATTTTAGGTGAAAGTTTTTCGTCAAATGGATTATTGGGTTTTTTAGATATTATGCGTAATAGGAAATTAATAAACATTTTAAATCGTTTTAGATTATAGGTATCCGGGTTTAAAAAATCTGAAAGTGTAGCAACAAAAAATGCAAAAATATGTGGAATATTTTTAGATCTTTTAATTTACAATCCTGTCTTTTTTAATCGCAATCGGGTAAAAACGAAAAAACTAAAACTTATGTGTTGAAAGTATTAGCTGTAGAATAATTATTTAACAATTATTATCTATCGCTTTTTTTTAAAAATTTCAGTAAACTAAGTTGACCGCAAGTTCTAAGTTTCATCAGAATCGTTTTAAGATATTTGTGAAACTGTTATAGGTATGTATGAACACATTTACATTAATATCCTTTTTCTGCATACCTACCTATTAAGTTCGTTATTTTTTTGTTGTTGTGAGAACCTAGAACCTATACCTACCCAATGTTTGGTTGTAAATTCGAAACTGTGGTAACATTTCTATAGACATAAAATATCCATAGTCCCTATCTACGAAAGTAAACACTTAATTACAGGTCATCGTACTGACTCCATAATTTCAACTAATCCTTTTATTAATTCGTTCTCTCGCTGCATGCCTCTGCAGTGTCAATAACAGTCATTTCCTTTCGGTCGGCCCGATAACATCTGATTATATCGAAGCGTTTGATTGATTGCCTGACCTTGGAATTGACCTATTGAAAACGATCCGAGGATTTACCGATACAATCTGCGATCTAGAATGCGGAATTGCCAACAAACGTCCGCAATTGTTTATGATGTAACAAATAAATGAAAAAAAGCGTATTTGGAATAACTAAGCAGTTTTTTTGTATGCGACAAATGTTTTGTGCATTATCGATGATAGGAACACATTGCATTTATTTTTGGTATGTTCAATTGCTGTCATTCCTGAAAAAATACCTACTAAATGAACAGAAGTTTTACGCTATACATTTTTTATCCTACCTAGTTATCATACACAAAAAATATTTTTAAATCATTACCTATCTAATTTTTTAGTATACCTATAACGATGATGATAATTCCAAGGTACGCTAATAAGCCTGTAAAACATGTAAATGTAGAAAAATTATATAGAGATTATGTTGGCGCGTTATTAAATTTTATTATAACTATCAGCTGAGTGTTAATATGTGCTATTAAATTATTACGTTAGTATTAACTGTTGGATATCGATTACTATCTTGAAAATCATATTTCCTTACTAATTATATCCAGTCGGATGCTCCATAATTTTTCTTTCACAACTTAGTAAAAGTTGAACGGTAATATAAAAGTTTGAATATCTTCCACAGATTTTGAAACTAATAATAGCCAAGTGTTATCAAAAAGCTGTTATCGTAATTGCAGCGTTTTTCTTTGCAATTTCATTCCGCAGATCGTTGGTTAGGCTAGAATGCTAGATGATGTTGGCTTTTACGCCCTCTATATATCAGTCATATAAACCTTAAATCGAGCCTTAAACATATTAATAATACCTACTCCACTTGATTATTATAATGATATGGTCACAGTATTAGTCGTAATATTAGTCGTAACAAAATGTTTGTCTTTATCATTATCATAATTATTAGCATCCGAATAATTCGAGAATAACTTAATAGTAGGTATAAGCAGTTTGCTGACGTTTATAATAAAAATTTAATATCGCATTAAGACTAATCCCCTATTTTATTTTTCTACATTTATATATTTTGTACGTCCATTTAAATACCATGTCTTTGTGTGTATCGCCAAATAGCTCTTTTAATGTAATATGTTTGTGTTTTATGGTTATTTTATATGCTAGATAATTACTTCATATGCTGTTCCATTAATTTAAAAGTAAAATGTAGGTACATATTTCATTGTTTACAAATTGCTACTCTATTATCTTTTTTATTATAGTGACTGCTTTATTTGTAGCATTGAATATATTATAGACTTTTTAAAACAATACGTGGATTTATTTTGAGACCTTGCACTATTATTAAAAATATCAGCGTGATGTAACGTCACTTGAACAGAAATATAAAAGACATGTTTCTTAGTCCAGATGACATCACAATCATCTATTTGATTTTTCTAAACTATTCCATTATATTATTAATTAATCATTACTAGGTATAGCAGACATTATAACTTCTCTTTTCGTTATAGCATATGATGCTTTGCCTTTACATTAAAATGTTTTAAAAATTAAATAAGTACAATAAAAGATTACAGATACCTACATTACAAACATTTCTTGTGAATTGCTGATTCTTGTGTTCTGCTTTCCATACTAATTTACAAACAGAAAACATACTTGTTAGCAGTTGATTCCAATTATCGTTTTTATGACGTATTCGTCGTTAGTTTTGCTAAATATTTTGCCACCTGCGGACTGTCAAGAGTCCGCAGCTGTGCAAGGGAACGGCTAGAAAGCGACCTCACAACGTCAAAAAGTAAGGATCCACGGCAAAGGACTCGTCAGGCGCTTACTAATGTGCCACATCTTACCAGATATTAACGCTAATTGAAATAATCATAAAGATGTATTTACGGCGGGAATTTGCATTTTAATTAAAATTCGTATCGTGTAGTACCATCGCAATAAAAGTTGCGGCGATAAATGTTATTTATACCGGCGTATTTGTACAGAATGTATGTAAAACGTATTGCCTTCGCAGGAGAAAATTTAACGTACTCGGTAGAGTTATAGTCCTGGTTGGTGTATGAAATTTTACAAGTTTGCCCGTGAAAGTTACAAGTCAGTGGTGTGATTACTTTTTTATTTTTAAATTCGTAGAAAAAAGGCAGCATGTGCTTTATATTTTAGAAAATTGAACGTATTGGAAAGTAAATTTATTGTTATCAGAATATATAATTACTTCTTAACTCGCTTCTTAATATTCTGAAAATATCACGACGCCCCTGCCCTAGTAAATTGTTACAGTAGTTAGAACTTTATTGGCTTATTCTTTTCTCGGAATTCTATCTCAACAAATATTTATTTATTTATTTATTTATTTATTTATTTATTTATTTATTTACTGAGCATTAAATTATATTTAGGTATAATTTTGGGAAATGTAGACAGACAGTACCCAGCATTTGTAGAGATTTATAGAGTACAAATAAATCCAAAGTTGATACGTACTAGTCATGTTATTTTTTCCAATTTAAAAAATATTCAATCTGACTGATAATGATCTACGATTTTAATTATCAGAGAATAGTTACCCGCGGCGTCAGCAGAGGGCGTGTCGTTAAGCTTGATACTTCAGTATTTTTAATCAATTAAGTTATGCCTCAAGCAACACTTGATAAGTCAACTTAAGACTGTGGTATCTAGGTACTCCATTGTTGTTTCTGCCGCTAGTCTCTACCTAGTTCAACTAATTGTATTTGAATCTTGATTTTTTTTAATTAATTTAAAAAAAATACTCAATTACTTTGCCTATATTTCTTTGTTGTGTATAAAATTATGCTTCTCATGTCTAAATAAAGCACGGCCCTGAAATGTACGATTTACTGTCGGACCTTACAACAGAACACGCTTTATATTTTTAACATGACATTTTATTTGAATTTAAAAAAGAAACGAGGATGACAAGCTTGAACAGAGCTGTTATAATAAAAAATGCTATTTTTCGGGATGGAATAATTTTTATCACGCACGCGTATTGGAAACAACTATTAAACAAACGGTATATCGGTGTGCTAATGAGAAATTCTAATAAGCATTAAGTTTCAAATAATAAAAAGTAGATATTTTTAAATTACCTTTGACTTCTATTTTTAATGTACCTAGAAAATACCTTTTACTACATAAATGGAGTGACTCGGTAACTACTGTTGTACAGGGCGATAACCCTGTAAATAATATTGCGTCTTTAGTCAACTGTATATTACTGAACTTGCAACTTCCCCCTCAACAAATAATATTCAGAAAATAATATTAATGACTATAACTTGTTACAGCTATACTTACTCGCACTAAATAATAAGAAATTTGAACACTGTATTGCGTATCTTCCAGTTTTTTTTTTTAAACAAATCCTATTGTATTCTATTCTAAACATTATTCATAGTCAATATACCTAATACCACGCACAATATTTAGTAAATACTTCCGCATGTGATAGAACCAAGGCTCGTTGCATTTTGAAGATGTAAATCTAACTTTTGACTTTTTGAATTGAACACCTTGTATATTTGTCTTTTTTTATTCCATTTTTTCTGATTACAATGATACATGTCATATATTTGCTTTAATAGTTTGTACAATGTATTGGTTCATCTACTGATCCAGTACATAATCAAGATTGCTATGGAATCACTGCGTAGGTACGTTTTCCGCTGAAAATACATATCTTATTATAAAGGGCGTTTTCTAATAAGTAATGTTCTAGATAAAGGACATATACAGGGTGTCTCGAAATTCATGCAACAAAATTTGGTCATAGATTCTTAAGACAAATTTAGGGAACCCGTATTTTTTCTTTTTGCCAACTGGCCCCCTCTTTCGGAGTTACAGCCCCCTGAAATCTGCCCCTAAAAAGTCTTTTTTATATCTCAAAACCATGTTGTACGAGAATCACTAAATTTGGTACACAGGGGTTTTATGACACGTGGAATCTCACAGTGTTACGCTTTTTGACGAGAGACCCCTTTAAGACACTTTTTCGTGGGCCTCCTTATCTTTGGAATCAGAAAAATTTGGTCGCAAATTTTATTTGTTTTTAATATTATTAGTTAGCTAGAAAGCCATTGAATTTAGAAATTTTTTTCTCTCTTGATATTTGTTTCGTAAAACTAAATGTTTTGAGGAAAATGGCCAATCACGATATGCATTCGATCACATTTTGACATTTTTCTCGAAAATATTGCGTTTTACGAAAAAAATATAAAGTGACAAAAAGTTTCTAAATTTAATGGATTCCTAGTGGACAGATAATTTTTAAGAAATTTAAATATGCTACCAAATTTTTTTGGCTCCAAAGACAAGGGGGCCGACGAAAAATTGTCTTAAAGGGGTTCCCCGCCAAAAAACGTAGCACCATCAGATTCCACATGTCATAAAACCCCTTTGTACCAAATTTAGTGATTCTCGTACAACAGGGTTCTGAGATAAAAAAAAGATTATTCTTAGGGGCGGACTTCAGGGGGCTGTAACTCCGAAAGGGGGGGCCACTTTGCAAAAATAAAATATACGGGTCCCCTAAATTTGTCTTAAGAATCTGTGACCAAATTTTGTTGCATGAATTTCGGGACACCCTGTATTTAAAGCCTTGTTACCCACAGTATTGATAGAACTAACTTCGTTCAATATTTTCTTTCTTAGATTGTACCTATACAGGGATGGCCAGAAGTACGGAATAAAATTCATATCTTTTGAATGAGTTAATTTTTTTTAAAACGCCGAAACATGTTAACTGATTCCTTTCGGTTATATAATAATTAATTTTTCTTCAACCCCCTAACCCCCAGCTACCCCTACTTTTTTTTCAAATGGAAACATAGGGCATGAGGGGGCTCGTTGAAAAGCTTTTACTCAAATCTGAGTTTCTGCTGACTATCAAGTGAATGACTTCTGACTATATTTTGACTATGTAAAACCAATTAAGGATTGACTTTTTCTCTAATGAATTAAACTATTATTGACTAATATTAAAGTATGAAAATTTCCAAGGGGTACAGCGCCCCAAATATGATCACAAATGGGTAAAATTAGCAAAATGCTCAAAATTGAGTGAAAATGTACTCAATAATATCACTCAGTGGATTCGTTCCGCACCTTTATTGCTTTCACTCACGCAGATTTTTTTAAAGTGTATTTTCGGAATGTAGGTTAATTGTCTTTTTGAAATTTCGAAATTCTTTTGAAATTATTTCTTTGATATTGCAACAAAATTTGGTACAACTTTGGTTTTTACCATTTTTTTACATAGAAATATGAAGAAGACAAGGAGGTAAAATATGTAAATTAGCCTGTACAATGTAGGAAGGTAATTTTTTACAAGGCATTTTCCCCGCACTTGTTTTGCTTAAAATCACCTTATAGTACTGCAGTCATTAATTTTTTAAATTTGTTTTAGGTAAGCATTCATTTTTTAATTATAATTTTGATTTCGATCGGTTAAATTAAAAAAAAAGAGGAAAATAAGGAAATTACAATCAAATAGGTAATAGGTAGTTAATCATTTTTTACACCACGCAAGCACCACACGGTAAATTTTCCATCGTCCCATTTAAAATCCTTCATGTCGACGGCTCCGAGAAATTTTAATTTCCACTTAGCCTTAATAAGCCTACCGTTGCTCCGCGATGTATCCTCTTCTTCTTCCTCCGACGTGACCTCACGTCCCTCGAATTATTTACGCAGAAATGCCAAACCCGCGGGTCTCCATCGGTGGCGCATCCGCGGTTCGATCTCCGATCGGAGAAGAAGCAAATTATAAAACGGTTAGCGGTGGCATACCTGAATTAGCGGACCGCCGCTTTTTGTCTTTCGCGTACCTTTATACAAGGTGTACGGCGGGACGTGCCCCCGTATATTTACAGAGGATGGGGGGCCGAACTCGTAACAGGAATTCTTGTTTGGAGTTCCGGCAGTGTCGGAGTAAGTACCAATTAGGTTTTTGCGGTGCTTGTCGCGTAACGTACCGTCCCGATTAAAATTTTCTCGATAACCCCCCACAAGGAACGTTGTAATGGAGAAGTTACGTAACCACGTATGCATGTTTAACTGTACTTTGTTCGTTTCCTTGAATTTCCGCTTGAAATAATGCAAAAAATGACGAAATTTCTGATCGCGATCGATGGAATGGTTCAAATTCAAAACAAAATAAATGTTTGTGAGTTTTAAAATTCACAAACTGGAGACAATGTAATTTCTTAAAAAACCTATCTATCTTATTCTGAAACCCCAAGGGTTTTATCACTTTTTTCAAAAATGATATACCTGTAGAATGCTTCTAGAGCTCAGTTATGAAACACCATCTATTTTGTACGTAATTTAATCTTCAAATTAAAGCCGTGAAATTTGCCGCGAAAACATATTTGCGTGGTGTATTGTGAGTTGCATAACTGATGACGTAACAAAGTACTATTGTCAATGTCAACGCACGCGCTAAATCTTTTTTATATTTTGTGGCACCAGCATTCTATTAAGATGGCTGCAACAAACAAATTCTCCGAGTGTCTCAAGCACAACAAACCAACAAAAGCGGACATATTGGAAACAAAAAGGATAGCCAGTTTGCTTGTACATATTAAAAGAGTAATACGTATAATAAGAGCAACTCTTATTCCCCAATTTCCCAATGCGTATATGCATAATAACAAAAAATATCGAGTCCTACTTGCGACGTCCCTTTTACTCCTCTAACCTCAGCTGCATTAAAACGATCATCACTTTTAATGATTTCCTTTACCATAAAAATGTCTATTTTTGGTAAATTATTAGAAGAAGCTTTCACAAATCATTTTGTAGCCATTGCAATTGTGAATAAATAAAGAAGAACGTTATCCACTGTAATTTTAATAACTTCACTTACACAGCACGAGTAAAATGTAACATATAACCACACTTATCGATCGGCTTCAACGACAACAATGTCAACATGGATGTGACACATGTGAACATGAATGACAGTCGCAGTGGCAAATTACCGCAACCAACATTACTTAGCCCATCCTAGATCTACTTTAATACGTCATCACCAATAAGATCGTGTTTCGAATCAGCTTTAAATTTTAAAATATTTGACCATTTTAAAAGGCATACAATTTAGTAAAACAGTATATACAATACCAATTAATGTGATATCTATGTTTTATATACTATTTACTTTATAAAAATTCTTTTTTGAACCAAATTCTGAATTATGGAAACAACCTTATTGTGGTACACAAAAATTCGAGTGCGAAGATGTAGGCTCACCGGTGGTGCTACTCGTTTTGATGACAATAATCGATAAAATCGATAGGTTTGGCTCCTAAGGCATTTAGGGATGGTCATTTTAATTAATAGAATATTAGGCACAGAAAAAAGTGCAACCCAAATATCTGGCATCACATCCGACATACTTTGATAAGCTGAAAACAATACCGTAATAACCGTAGTTAGAATTTATGCACGACCGGTCAATATCTTATAAATAATATATTTTGGGTGTAAATGGATCGGGATTCGTCGTTAGTTTCTGATATATCCTATATATAACATATTTACGTTCCATCTTCCGTTTTTTCATTTCTTAAAATACGTCGGAAATGATATGTCAGGTAGAGCAAAATCAATTTTGGATTATGATTGAGCAATTTTTGAGTCTGTTTTCACCCTAAATATAGATTTTACAAGATACTGGCCAGTTGTGCATAAATTCTGACTACGGACTACGGTATCGTTTTTAGCTCATCCAAGTAAGATGGAAATCATTTTTGAGTTTGAACTTTTTTGTGTTCGTGATATTCTATTAATTAAAATGACCAACCTTAAATAATAGGCGCCAAATCTTGACTAAGAATGTGTTTTATGGATTATTAGCATCAAAATCATCAGTAACACTACCGGAGTCTACATCTTCGCACTCGAGTTTTTTGTTTGTGTGCCGGTGTTATTATCAAATATCGATGCCGTGAGCAGGATATTTTAAATATCATACTTCATTCATACTTTTTATTGTATTGTGTAAGTGTGGTATCTTTATATTTGAGGCACCAGCCCTATCCCTGTCTCGACTCAGCCGACGGAGTAACTGAATCAGAAACTTATTACTATATTCGAAGATGTTCTATTTGAGACTTAAACTTTATTCCCAATAGTCTTCAGTGTACGTTTCCACAACTGAAGTAGACTTGCAACCCCCATGCCTTGGTGGAGTAGAAACAGTAGCCCATATAATCTTCCGAATGTGGCAATTTCAAATATACGGCGATTTCTCTTAGAGTGCTTCTTATTTTATTGGTACCTACCAACCATTTGATTGGGACATTTTCCACTAGCATATTTAATGGACTTGATAATGATAATGGACCTGATGATAATGACTTGACTTGATGACTAATTAATGAATAAATGACTTGATAATGGACTAATGGACTTGATAATGGCACTTGATAATTCTGAGCCAGTTGATGTCTTATATCTTGATATCACCAAGGCTTTTGATACAGTTCCTAGGTTGCTTGAAAACTTGATCATTGTGGCATTTGTAGGAAATTGGATAGGGAGCTTTTTATTAAGAAGAAAGTTTCATTATCATTACCATTTTTAATTTACTCATTCGATCTAACCAGTTTGACACAGTGCAAATGTTTTCAATATGCGGATGATACTAAACTTATGTAAATACACTTCATGTACCTATTGTGTTGTACTTCCCTTTTCGACAATATTTCGAAAAAATACTGTTTGATATGTAGTTGCGAAGTTTTGCATTTCTGGCTTTTTTTACTTACAGGGGCTCGCTAAAAAACTTTCCATTCTTTAATACAAAAACGATATTTCACAACCTAGAATAAAAAATAATTAAATCTGCATTTATAATTTGAAGTATATATTCTATTCCTTGTATATATTTCAGACATTGCAGCTATAAAGATAAATCCTCTGGAATATTTTTAAGGATTTATATTACTCTATGAACATAGGTATTTAAATGAAACATCTAATTTTTAGTTTGTTAAAAACATATGTCTTCTAGCCGTGACATTTTATGCATTATCTTTTAAAGCTGAGCCTTAAATCAATGTCTTATTTGAAATTAAAAAAATGAAACGAGATACCTATTTATACTCCATACAGAATATTTATTACCTTTCCATAAATTCTTTATTTATGTTAACAGTCCAATGGCGTATTTTACTGTAAATATGTGTGTAATTCATCAAAATAACAAGAAAGCAAATGCGTATAAATATGCGGTTAAACCTTGTCTTAGACACAGTTAAGAGTTGCAGAAAATATGCGAAATGTACAAAGGCTTTGTTTTTTGATCAGGTTACTTTTCTGTGTTTTATAAATATTTGTTATTTCTTCTGATTTAAGACTAAATAAGACAACAAACAGTTACGTTAATTGACACGCAGAATATATGTATATTTTGGTGTCAAATATATTAAATGCAAAAAAATGTATAGAAAAGAAACTAAACTTAACTAGGTACCTAAGTATTCTTATATAATGTTAGTTGTAGCAGCTTAAAAATTTTTCTTAGTGTTAAATCCTACTTATAGGTAGGTATTGTAACAAGACAAGGAACTTAACTAATGCTATCGTGAGAAACAATTACTCTGCGGACTACAGTTCTCTCTGGCATTGATTTACATTTGCAACATCTAGTAAGCACTCAAAATTCATCAGCAGAATCAGCAGACATAAACCGGTTTCGAAGGTAGGTATTAGTGTTAGGTTATTTACCTACAAAGAAGATAAATATTGACTAAATCTCCCAAAATTTGTATTGACTTTAATTTATAGGTATTTTGGTATGGTCTTTTTATTATTTTTATTTTATATCGAAGTATTTTGTCATTGGAAATCAACTCGGGATAATTGAACTTGGGTATTTGCTATAGGTACTTTTCTCAATTTTTAATTTCTGTTAAACAAATCTGGAATTATGCTCCAGAAACAGCCTTCCATTTAATATACCCCTTCAAGACTTCAAGCTAACCTCCTTCTACATCATTCAAGTCATCTTCAGTTACACGTTACTTACGTCTTATTACGGGGGCTTGGCTTGTTTGGGTTTTATTATCCCTCCCCTCCCCTACCCTAATTGCCTAGCATCAATTTGGACATTTGATGCTCCGAAATGCCCACCCACGAAGACCGTCTCGATTGCCGATCCGTATTTTTTCACTTTCGTCGCGGTATAAATTTGAAATATGACCCGTTTACATCCACTTGAATATTAGGTTTTTTTTTAATCCTGCTGCTATTGATATGCGTTGATCACATTTCGACCTCGAGCCGAATCGTACTACTCGACGTTACCATCTTCCAAGTTTTGTTGCACACATTTGGTTGGCGTGAAAAATGAATCGTTATAGTATTTTACTTGTAGGTACTAATTTGTGTTACTTCTCGTTATTACACTTACCATTTTTGCTGGATTAAATTTTTCCAAAATAGTGACTCATTATTTCAACATTTTTGTCAGTTCTTGTATTCAATGTTCCCTCTAATTTTTTCGCTGACTGTGCGGTAATATCTGAACAAAAATGTTCCATTTCCAGCTGATGAATCGAAATATTTGTATCTATAAAAACACGTCCTAAAATTGCTATCGAATGTTCTTTATCCCTTGCCCTTCTGGGTTTAAAAACTGTCATTTTTTTTTGAAATCTTCCATATACCGCCAAATTCCTGGCTAACTTGCCGAAAGTTTTATCTGGTGGAAGTTGTCTCTGCGGAAAACGATGTTGGTATAAATGTCTGGCAGCTTTAGCGTTCTTTCGGCACTCTCCATAAATTAAAATCACATCTAGTTATAGATAGAATAGGTAGGTACAATATGTCAATTATTTTAACAAACCGTTATTTAGAAACGTCAAAATTAAATTGTTTCCGCAGCTGGCTGAAGTAGGATTTATCTTTTTATGCTGTTTTTCGAGTAATATTTTTCGTAAACCTACCGGTATAGTGATTTAAATTGCTTCTTTTTATCCATAACCCTAATGTCCACAGCTGCTGAAGTTTTCCTCACACTATTTTTTTAATATAACAGTGTTCAAAAGCAAACACAATACATAGTTTTAAATAAAATACAAAACGAAATGTCACACACACGAAATGTTTATCTTGTTTCACTAGTATCACTTGTCACCGCCAGAGGGCGAGCTCTTAGCTGCATTCGCGGGTAGCTGAACACAGAAAAAAATATCTTCCAGAATTGATAAAAAAATATATAGTATGACACTTGAACAAGAACAATTGACTATAGCAAATTTGACACATGTTACTATGGAAACGATCTAATAATGTCATTTGATAGAGTTTGAGCAGCGATTTAAAAATCTATAAGGGGTTTGTTATAGCTGTGTTAAAATAAAAGAGATACGGGGTCGCTAATACCAAATTAAATCACCGGGCACAAGCTAGTTGCAGTGTTCATAAGATGATGGAACCCTGGTATATTTTTAGGGCACCAGGTCCAAATAGTGCTGAGTATTTTACTTTTGTTCAAGGGTGCCACAAACAAATGAAACCAAATCGGCATTACAGTGTATACATTTTTAAAAAATATTTTAGGTTCCAAATTACTCTTTCTTGTCATTTCATGCGGGTATACATAATGTGAATAAAATAATAATTACCCAAGTTGTTGGCTTCCTTTATAAATATGTATCATTAAGCGCGAAATTATTCCTAGTTCTTAATTAACATCTATTTCAACAATCTAGCGCGCCTTCGATATGTTAATCTGACGTTTCGCGTAAAACATCTTAATAGACCACACGGGTAATTTACATTACACACCGGTCTCATGATTATTCATAATTCGATTAACAACTCGAACGGATTCCCACAGACCCCATAAAAATACCAGTTCGGACATTAGATGAAGTCGCTATCCGTAATCATCATCTGGGTAGTAAATCATCGTTCCTCGGAATCTTCTGTCGCTTATTAACGGTCGGGAGCTGAATCTGTTAAATTAAACATTCTAAATCAGCTGGGAGGGAAGCCCGCCACATTTTTCAAATTGTTTCACTGACGAATCTCGAACCAATTTTAATATTAAGTAGGTATTAATTCACTTCCTTCATTTAAGTGGAGCCATAAACTTTTTAAATTGGTTTGAAGAAGCATTCCGAAAAACAACTGTACGGTTCGATTTATTTCGTCTGGCCGGGTCGATACTCATAAAGTGTTGTACATTTTCGCAAAAAGAATTTTTATTAATTTGCAAAGCGGGAAAGTAATATACAGGGTGGCCAAATGAAAACGAAACAGAGGAACTGCGTCAAGATAGATAGTAGAAAAACGCTCAGATCCGTCGATTTTAGATTAAAGGGGGACATTCTTTGCTGGTATTTTTGACTCCGCCTCTTTCACCCCCAAGCAAGGGTAAGCATCACCCCAAAATATTTAAATGGCATTGGGGGTTCAGTAATATTTCTTTTAAAAGCTCTTACAATTCTCTTTACAACAGACTTTAAATTTTATAATTCCGCCCAATACTTACTAAGAATTTTGATTTTAAAGTTGAAACTTATGTAGGTACAAACAATTAGTAACGGTAAAAATGTCAGTCATTCGAGTTAAGTACGCCAATGGTATACATTTTTTGGCGATTTGTTATCACTTTCGTAAAAAAAACACACTTGTAAAAAACAGAAATGAATGCTATGCACACATAATGAACGTAAAATTAGTGGATTCCAAATTATTTTCTAGTATTATTTGGAAGCGTTGGTTGGTAGTTTATTTTTGTTTTTGAAAATTAAACACTATGGTTTATTCCATTGCGGAAAGGGTAGATATCATTTAGCCTTACTTTATGAACAATAAATGTGCGAATAGAACAGCTCAGCTATTTAATGAACAACATCAAGATCGACATGTCGGTCAGGAGGAAGTATGTTCTAGAGTTAGTAAAAAAATTTCAAGAGACAGGGAACGTAGCCAATAAAAAACGAGAAATTGAAAAATCTATACCTAGTTAATGAAGATGGTGAAGTTGCAGTTTTGGGACGAGTTCATCTTGATCCTACATTAAGGACGAGGCAGCTGGCATCTGTGTCTGGGATCAATCGAACTAGCATACAAACCATTTTGAAGAAGAATAAATTCCATCCATACCAAATACATTTAGTCCAGGAACTTCATGAGGATGATTATGACCGCCGTTTGCAATTTTGCGAAATAATGATTGAGCGAGCAGGGAACGATCCACAGTTCCTTTTTGACATCTGCTTTTCTGATGAATGCAGTTTTTTCTTGAACGGGACGGTAAATCGTCACAATTGCCGCTATTGGTCCGATTCAAACCCAAAAGTTTTTCACGAGGTGCATACACATAATAAAGTACCTGATATAATAAAGTACCTAATGAATAAACAAATATATCGTTAAGTAAATAATTCTTTTTGGCTTTGCTTTTTTCAGGTTTTTTGAGCACCTAGTTATTCCTGGGTTATTTGGACGCCAGATTGATGATTGAGGTCTGAGCCTTAGTTTTTACCAATGTTTTGAATTGCATAAAAATTTGTTTATTGAAAATGTTTCTATAATAACATGTGGCTTTAATATATAGGGTCAAATGAATACAATGCAATTAACATGAAAACATATAACGTACTGAGTACTGGCCAGGAACAATGCCCTGGTTATTTATTCGGGTAATACCAGAGCCGACACATCGGGGTGGCTCCGTCAAGTCCTGCTATGGTATTCGCATCCGCTGCCGTTATCTGACCATTTCAGATTTGGTCGATCTGGTGTTGCTTGGAGCCTTTGTTAAAACTGGCATTTTTTCTTGTTCACTTTGTCGTAGTGGCCTAGCTTGACCTTCGCTACATTTCTGGTACTAATGCAAGAAAATTCGAGTGGGATAGTTTTGTTGCGCTCTTCTTGCGTTGTCATGAGTAGCTCTGCCTTGAGCTGCGGCTTTATGTGCTTGGAGTGCTTTGGAGCTCCGTGGATAGCTTCGGCGGTTGCATTCGAAAGATGCGTGAAAATGTCAATTTGAAAACCGACGGAATTTGAATGTTTTTCTCTGCGAGCGACTTCTGGTTCTACGTTCGAAACCTTGTTGATTTTCGGCTTCCGGTTTTTTATATTGTGGGTATTAGGGTATTATTCCTAGCTTTTCTTAACTCCTTAATTACGCTACCCTTAAGGCTCCTGATTGTATAAAACAAATTGGTATACTTAGCCGGTGTGTCTGTCTGCCAAAATTAAGAAATTCGAGTTTCGATATAAGTATTAAAAAAAAATTTGATACCCTGACGGAACTTTTTCCAAAAAATTAACTAGACAGAATATTCTATTCTCCCTATTTTTAATTATTAAAGTATATTTAGAATTAGTTTCTAAACAAGCAGGACTGGACTTCACAGAATTTGATTCCTCTTCTCCTTTTTGGGCCATTTATTCTTAGAATAACCATTTGAAAACCAAGTAGGTACGTTTGTTGATGATTTTCGATACATATTCACTTGGAATTGCGTTTTTAACGCCCTGTAGCACGAAAGTAATTTGGCGCAGTGCCAAATGAGAACGAACAGGATGTTCTATTTTCTAATAGCACGCCGATATTCTAGCCGGGCGATATTTCATCGTAATAACCATTATTAAGGCATTTTTCTGTTTTGGAGAATTACATTAATCACTGCTGCTGCCGCGGCTACTGTTTCAATTAAAAGTTTTTGCGGTCGTTATTAAATTTCTAATAGCGCCCGACGCGTTTCGTCGGGCGCGGATATAATTGTGATGCAAAATTAGGTTTTTTCCTGCCCCCCTTCGAATAATCCCATTTGTCCTTAATTGCCGTGCGCGCGAATTGCGAAAAACTCGCACGGCGACGGTGCCAATGGCCAATAAATATGCAAATTATATTTCCATTATGGAAACACGTCCCGGGGCTATTTTTATTCGTGCTCGAGTTTGCGATGGGTGGTAATTTGGAAATATATTTTTCTTTATACGGAAGTTTTACGGTATATTAAATTTTGCTTATGTTCGAATATAAATATAATTTGAAGTTGGCGAATATATAGAGGCTGTTTGCTATTAAGAAATGATCACAAATATACAGGGCAAGCACGGCAACGGCTTCAACGAGAAAACAATTTTATATCCCTATTTTTTTTACAGATGAGCAATGAGCAAATTACTTTATCTACAGTTTTGTTGAAGAACCAAATATTTTAAATTAAAAAGTATGTTTTTCCAAAAGTAATATTTTACCTCTTGAAATAATTGTAATATCTAATGTTACAAGAGTATTTTATTGCATTCAAACACTGCAATATAGTTACTAATGTATGCCACATCATGTGGTAGTAACCATATCATTTAGACAATGACAAATAATTTATAATTGATTTAATTCTTGGTAGTTCATGTACGGATCAATATTATAACAGTAGCAATTGTAGTAACATTGTTACCTTGCTTAAGTAACACAGTTTTCTATACTAGAAACGTTTTAAGACTGTCATTACATCACGAGCGTGTTCTTATATCAAAGACAGACGTTGTGGACATGAATTCATTATTTGTTATTAAACGCGCCAGAAAGAGATACAATGATGGTATACAATACATGTCTTCATAGTCTCAATCTATCACAGACAGTCGTTCCAATATTTTCTGGGTATTAGAGTGAAAGAAAATGGTGGACGTTTGTTTGGTATTAGTTTTAGACTGTAGTTTGACTACCGCAGTTAAAACAATACAGAGCTGACATTCAGATTAAAAATTTGACAGTTGTTTTGATCGCGATAACGTGTTTATATTTTCTGAGCGTTGAAATATTGATTTCATGGCATATTTTCGTAACCAGTAATACCAGTACGTATTAAAATTCAGGAAATACTTATCCAGATTTGGGAATTGTCAAGATGACATATAAATTATATGAAAACAGTGACTAATTTGACTAGGATTTTTCGACTTATTGTTAGTTCATATGAATATTGCTTTTGACGCAATGGAAAAGATAGTGGTTTTTATGTATTGTATATTGTTAGTGCTATTTTAGGATCTAGATATGTATAAAGATATAATTTTCTTTGAATTCTGTCTCACAATCAACAAATAACGTACGCTCTTTAACACCGTTCTCATTTTTTTCGATGAAAAAAACACTGGTCGGTCAAGTCTGTTACCGATTTTATCAGCATTGCCATGGAAAACAAGATATCAGCGTTTATATTTGTTTTTCACATAATCATTTGTTTTTTGTACTGCTAAATTTGAATATTTCCGAGTTCAAATATAAGAATCATATTTACTTTATCATTGAGTATTAGTTTTAATAGTATTGTTTATAATTTTTAATGAATGTAGTTTTACACAATAACAATTAAAACATGCCAGTAATTAATATAAACATTTGAGGTATCTTATTTTTCACGGTAACGCTGACAAAATGATTAAGTACTTTTGTTTAATTTCTCTTTCCATATCGTCTTGTTGTTTTGAAAGGGAAGATATATCAAAAACTTTTTTAATAAAAGTTGCCGAGAATAAATATAACTTTAAATGAATAAATAAATAAAACAAAATTCAATTACTATGTAATTGAATTTCGGTAAACTTACTAAGATGGAACTTAAATCAAATATTTAACATATTCACATAAAGTTTTCCTCTTGCGGTTTTCTATTTGCTCTTTCCGTTTTTCTGTAATGACCAACCATTCATTCGGTGTCAGCACATTTGAGCAGAAGCAGACTTTTTTTTTAACAAGAATGACTCATAAAACAAAAGTTTTTTCTGTTTTCAAATTCATCCGTGGACGCACTGTATAAGATTAGGAAATATTGTTTATACTAATATTGCGATTTTAACTTTTGCAAATTTTGACATATCGAGAAGGGATGACGCGTATATGGCAAAAATGCATATCTCGTTAAAAGAAATTCGCCACTTAATATGTACTAGGTATTTAATTTTACTTTGTGTTTAAATTTCAATATAACGACTACAGTATTCATAAATCACTCGTAAAATTATTTCTACAAATAAAAAAACCGGTATTAAAGCTGTTGTAAATTCACCATACATTGCAAATTAAGTAGCAGTAGCATAAAATGTATGATTATCGATTTTGTTGCAGTAAATTAATAGATACTTTTATACCGCGATAATCATCGATCATTGATAGATACACTTGTAACTTGATATATTAATAACTATCTGTTCGACATGCATTTACAGGTACAGCAATAAAATTAAATCTTTTCCTATCATTTGTAGAAACTTTCCATAAATATTTACCTATTAAATAAATATCGACGCTTTCCCATCTAACATGAACGTTATTTTCTCGTATTATTCGTTCTCGGACGCCACTGATTGATTTGCCTACATAACCTGTCACGCAATTACTGTTGGATAGCGAATTAATTCTGTCCGGAGTAAATGATATTATTATGACAAACACGGGGGTAATTGTGACCACTAACAACGCAATCATTACTGCAACTATTTTCATGGAAATTTTACATGGTTTATTAATCGACTTAGATTACCTTGCGGCTGTTGAAAGTGATGATGCATCAGTTTCATTAAAGTATTTAATAGCTAGGACTAATTTTCAATTTATAGTTATGCTTCAAAATTTCTCAAGTAAAATAATAGTATTAAGTGAACTGACAAAGCTGTGTGTGCGCGCGCATTGTCATAGTGCAAGAACCCCATATGCATGTTCAACTTTTTGTCAAAATTCTAAGGCATAAGCCAATTGAGATACTAACCTCTTCTGGAATATCTCTGACAGTCAATCGTTGATTTGCACGCACTAGTCTTTGACTTTTTGAACGTCGGTGTCATCATCAGTTGAAGTCGAAGGCCTTCCTGGTCATCTTCAATTGAATGACGACCACTTTTAAATCGCAAAAACCATTTGTAACATTGCGTATGACTCGGAGCATCATCTCCGTAAGTTGTTTCAAAAGTTGAAACGTTTCCGTAAAATCGCACATTTCAAAAATCGTCACTAACACTTAAACACTTTGCATTCTAATAATAATATACATTGTAATAGAAAGTATGGTAAAATTCCTTGAACTGTCCATGTAACTTTTTGCCATGGAATATTCAAGCACAATTCATGTATAATCAATATATATTTTAAAGGTTTTATTTATTTAATATTATATACATATTATATGAATCATTGCATGGCAACAGATTACCATGGAATGTTAAAAAAATTTTACCATGCTTTTTATTACAGTGTAACGAAAACTAAGTGAGATATCAACAATCCAAGAACGTGTGGTGCAGTGCTGCCAATCGCATGTCACTAAATATCTCCATTACCGCGTAATTCAAAAAGTTCGATTATTTTCTGAACATACCTCGTACAAAATCGGTTTTAAAATATTTTAAGTTTACACCTGTACAGGATGTTCACTTTAAGATAGGGTTTTCACTAATTCTGATGTGTATAAAAATGTTGGATTTTTTCAGGGGATTATCTGACCTCATTTTTTTAAACGGTACACCAAGTTTTGGACAAAAAATAACCTGATTTTTTTGGGCCCTGTTTTAAATTGAATTTTCTCTTCAATTTTTTTAAGTGTTTCACGGTAACATTTTCAAATTTTTTTAACATAAAAAGGTGATGTTTTCAAAAAAAAATAATATTTTATATCAACTTCGTGATTCAGATGCGAAACTTGAAATTTTTAACGGTCATAATAACTATCTTTCTATGCAAAATATACTGACAATGAGAAAATAGGGTTTTTTGCTACTTTTTTGTATTATTTTTATAACTAGAAGTATGATGGAGATGTTCGTTTTATACAGTACACCCTGTATATTTAATAAATTGCAATCACATTTCATTTTCCAGTAACTTCAGTCGCATGATTATTATTCCTGTTTCTCTGCTGTATCTTGGCAATGTCTGATTTAAATTTATAATAAAGTTTTTAATGTACTTGTGAAACAAAACCTACTTTCATCTGAAACACTGCCTGACATAATAGTTAAAAGTAGTCAAGTCAAATTGACCACTTCATGGCATGAATTATCCAAACCAGTTCGAAAACACCTTGGCGGAAGGTACCTTTTTGCTTATTAAAGTCTTCGTGTCTCATATAACATACCTATTTAACTGTGAATTGAAAGTGTCATAAAATTATCATAATTTAATATTGGCGAACTAAACAGCCTTCTTTGAAATACCCAGTCGTAAAAATTCTAATGCGTGGCTGGCGGTTATTGAATATGAATCAATAAAGGTACCAAAAACGAAAATGTTAATTCAGATTCAAAGTTGGCCAATAATTTCAAAATTTATGTCTTCTGATTCCTGAAATTGTGAAAATTAGCACATCTTTTCTACTCGACTTGTGACAGGCTGTTTCTGAAATAAGTGTGTTCGCTGCTGGAAACGTAAATTCTGTAAAACGTTTTGAAAATTCAGTATTCCATCTCTTTTAAAACAGTATTCGTCTGGATAATTTGCTTGTTCTGTCACTTGCTGCCGAAACCAACAAAATTTCCCACATGGCTGAAAATCATTTGCAGTCACAGCCCGCACGTAGTAACTGCTCCCGTAACACACGTATATCGCGGGTACTACGGTTCGGGTTTTCCCCGACAAGGTGTAAAATGTCGTCCTCCCTATTTAAGACACGTTGCGATCTGGTTCATGAACTTCATACGTTGGAGTCACTTTACCGGTGTCTCGCGGTCTTTGAAGGACGTGTTGCAATGTTTTGGGATTCGGTTGTTGTCTTTGGGTGGTAATGATTCGTGTATAAACGACGTCATATTTATTTTGTAAACAGTTGATTAGTTGACTAAGTAGGGCGATGCAGGGTCGGCCTAAGTTTCGCGTAATGATTCTTGACTAACAATTATCTGGCGCCCATGATACTTTAGACCATAGATTGCTGGATGAGTAATGAAAATTATTTATTTTCATGTTCTCTGTTATCTCTCAAAGAGGTTTGAAGGAACTTATTTCAGAAACATCCTGCATATTACTTTATAATGTTTTTAATATGACGACATTGTAGATGAACATGATCGCATTAAAACAAACGTGAGAACTACAATTGTACTGCCACCGTGCAAGATTCGTGTAAAAATAAATTAAAGATTGTCTAAGTTCCCAGAGAATTTAGATATAAATAATCTACGAGAATTTAACTGTACCGAAATTAATTAGTCAAGATTTACAGTGAAATATTAATAAAGTAACACATAATAATTCAAACAGGCATATAAATTAAGCTAAAATTTAAATAAAACTAATTTAAATTTCCAGTATCTACGAATTTACGATTTTATTATAATCTTGATTTAGTATCTATTTCTTAATTTCACATTAAAATTTCTTGCAGCTTATTTTTGTCGTAGAAGATTCTTTAATTTATCAGTTAATCACATTTTGTGTTGCTGTTGTAGTTTATATGGTTTTTTCAGTTGTTTAAAATCGATTTTTCACAAAACAATTTTTGTGTCACCAATATTAATGATTCGTTTACAATGAACAATGATAAACCGTTGCGTCTACGCTCGAGATAATGCAATTGGTAATTGGTTGATTAAACTGCCGTGAAAAATTATACTAATCACCTGCCAGTGAAAAAGAAAATATTTATTTATCGAAAAATATATTTAAGTGATATACTTTATTATTAGAAAAACTACATTAATTATCTCTATTAAATATTTTTTATTTAGTTGTTCCTTTTTTATTTATTTATTTTAGGTAGAAAATATTGTTCGAGAAAAATACGTATAGGTACATTGTATAAGTATAATATAAAAATAAAATATATGTCCGTAACAGATACACATATTTCAATAAAAAAAGTATATGTATCTACTAATATGTCTTTCAACTTTTAAGAAGTTTCCCAAATAAACAGAAACCTAGTAAAGAAAGTAAAGGAATAATATCTATTCTAATGAAACAGAGAAATCAAATTATATTCTCGTTGTGAGGGAAACTCCCAAATAATTATTTAAGCCTGAAAAATAAATACACATTTTGAAAATGATGGAAATAGATTGTTGAATGTTTATAATTATGTCAATTTGTGACATTCGCAATTCTGAAAAATGACAGCGGCAAAAAATCAAGTATGTGGGTTGGGCCGCTGAATCCGAATCTGAAGTAAGTTTTTAGCATCAGTTCGTGTTTTGACACTTTGACACTAACACTCACTCAAGAAAGCGGTTTTCGAGATTTCAGACTGACTTGAATAGTCAGTGGTTGGAAAAACATCTGAATTCATGATCTCATTACCTCGCAGATTTGTAACTCCGTAACCCCATAACCCCATAACACGGGATGTACGAGATTGTAGAACCATGAAATTATGTGGGAACATGCATCTCTTACATCAGGGGTCCGAAACTACATGATTGTTGTTTGACGGGCTTTCCCAACCACATGACTTGGTAACCCCGTAACTCATTAACCCAGGGGTGCGAGGATGTATAAGCACGAAACTGTGGGATGGTATCTCATACATCAGATGTCCGAAAGAACACGACTGACTTGGCAAGCCTTTCATAACCCCATTACCCAATGACTCCATAATTCCATACCCTGGGGTATGGGGATGTATAACCACAAAACTTTGAGGAATTAAGTCAACTTAAATCTGGGCATACAGATTTATGTTACAAGGTCACCCGTTTTTTTTTCTCTATCTACACTGAACAAACGTAATAGTGCATACTTGTCTGTACAATCAGTGATCGTGAGTTTTCGCGATTAAAATTATTCAAGTAACAGGTTATGGGGTTGTGGGGTTAAGAGATTATGATGCGTTGAGATCATGAATTCCAATGTTTTTCCAAGCACTGACTACTCAAATCAGTTTGAAATTTTGAAAACCGCTTTCTAGAAGAGTTTTTTTGATCTTGATCATGAGTCTGAAAGAGCTTGTATGCCCCAGGTCCATAATCCCTTAGGATTATGGAGTAACAGGACTAGAGACACAATTCCTCAGAGTATCGTGGTTATACATCCTCGCACACCCAGGACTATAGGTTTACATGTATATGGGGTTACGGGGTTATGAATCTATGGGGTTGTAGTAGCTCAATGTGTTAAGGGATTATGATGTGATGAATTCCAATATTTTCCAAACACTGACTTCTCAAATCAGTTTGAAATCTCGAAAGCCAGTTTCTAGAAGAGTTTTTCACTGTTAGGGTCAAAATACGAACTGATCCGGGAGTTCTGACTTTAGAATCAAATTCAGCGCGTCAAAATATCGGACACATCGGTCTAGTCTACGGACCAACCCTTTTTTTTTGTGGCACAATATCTTTCAGAAAAAAATCCTTGTGATAGGTAACACAAATTTGTATATCCAAGATTATCGGTCTGCAAGAGCTTGCATGCCCCAGGTTAAGGGATTATGGAGTTACAACATGACTAGAGACACAATTCTTCATAGTTGTGTACATTTTCATACACCCAGGACTGTATGGTTACGGGGTTATCAATCTATGGGGTTATCTGGTTTTAGTGCAATGAGATAAAGAATTCGAATGTGTCTCCGATTACTGACTACTTCAGTCAGTTTGAAATCTCTAAAATCCCTTTATAAAGGTGGTTCTTGATGTTAGGGTCAAAACATGAACTGATCCTGGAATTCTAACATTAGATTCCGATTGAGCAGATCAAAGTACTACTGGATACATTGAACTGCTCCACGACCTAATCCATTCTTTGTGGTCTTATTCAGTGTAGATACAGAGAGATAATAGAAAAAAACCCGGATGACTTTGTAGTATATCCTCGCACACCCAGAATGATAGGGTTATGGGATTATGAATCTATAGGGTTATGGGGTTGTACTGCAATGAGATCATGAATTCGATTTTTTTTTAGTAGTAGTATATTCCGCACACCCAGGATTATGGGGTTATGAATCTATGGGGTTATGGGGTTGTAGTGCAAAGAAATCATGATTTTCATTTTTTTAGTAGTAGTAGTACATCCTCGCATACCCAGGATTATAGGATTATGGGATTTTGGGGTTATGAATCTATGGGGTTGTGGGGTTGTAGTGCAATGAGATCATGAATTCGATTTTTTTTCCAATCACTGAGTACTGAAGTCAGTTTGAAATCTCTAAAACCTGTTTCTAGAGCAGTTTCTTGATGTAAAGATCAAAACATGAACTTATCTCCGAATTCGACAGTAGATTCGGATTCAGCGGGTCAAAGTACTACTGGATACATTGGTCTAATCCACTTTTTTATTTTGTGATGTGTACATTTTTGATATTGTTGATTAGATATTTTCAAAAAAACTAAAACTTTTTATAAGATTTTTTTCTCGGTGTAACATAAATAGTCCAAGCAGTGAGCATTTTGATACGCGGCGTTGCGTTTATGTGTTTTACACGTTGTTGTTCGACGCGACGAGGAGGACCGTCTCTCGGAGCGGAGCGAAAAAGCACCAGGCCCATAAAAATTGAATCGTTTTTACCGACACCATAACCTGTCGCCTGGGAGACATGAAAATACGCCGGGGCCGTAAAACGCCTTTGGTTGGTCCCGGCGTCCGTCTCGCGGCGACGGCTAATGTCTCATTAGCGCGCGGTTGCACAACCGCGGAACGTGTGTGCGGCGTCCTCGTCGGGTGGCGTTCTGGAAATCCCGGGGCGACGGGGAATCGCAGGTTCCCGTCTCTCGGGGGGACCGTCGCTAATGAGATTACGCGACGGCCCACCCACGTCACCGGGTAAACAGAACTTAACACCTTGGCGCGGCCACGTCGTTACACCGCCCGGGAGGATGCCGGGAACATTGGCGTGCGGGCTTGTCGTGACCGCAGGGGCGTATCGATTCCACGTTCCCCACAAGAGGGTCGTTTTGTTGGTGCGTTGAATCGAGTCTTTCTTGATAGTGAGTTGACATTGTTTAAAAAGAAATATTACTTTTTGTAAGTTAAAAAAAAGATCATCAGTCACTTTTTTGTTAAAAATAACCGAAAAATCATTTTTAAGTCGCAATTTCAAGTTATAGAAGAGTAATTTCATCATACTTTAAAAAAGCGCCCATATTTTATGCCTTCATGAATGATTACAAGCCACATGACTGTCGAGCTTAGGCAACCAACATTACCCGATTGGCGATGTCAACTAAAAATTCCTAAGTCTTAGCGTCATCAATATTAACGATTCGTTTACAATGTACGTGACAAACTGTTGCGTCTATGCTCGAGATAAGTAATGCGATCGCCGATTGGTTGAATAAAATGTGAAAAATTATACCAGTCACCAGCCGGTAATAATTTTTTTATTTTATCAAAATTTATTTGTCTACACCAAAGAAATAAACTTACCGTTCCAAATAAAATTATTGGTCACATCATTCATGAAACCACTGTATAACGTACAGGGTCATTCACATAATTGGCTTTTCTGGTTATTTTGAAAAAATATTTTATTTTGCTGCTAGCTAACTATGATTTTCACTGTGGACTCAGATTTTGTTACAAAGTTCCAGTTCCGAGAAACCACCCTCAACTTTATTTTTTATTAAGAGCGCCATATTAATTTAATTGCTAGACGGAACAGAAAAACAAGTTTTGAAGGTTTTCCACGATGTCTCAAGTTCAAAAAATTTAGAACATGCCGATATTGCCGATGGGACATAAGAAAAAGGAAGTCCAAAACAAGTACACGCTTATTGGTAAGCTACGAAAATATCGGACAATTTCGACCTTGACTCAAGATCAAGGTCACTAAGGAGTACCATCAGGTATCTACTCAAAGACTGTCACTCCTTCGGATACCGTAGTTAAAAATAAAAAATTGTAGCAGTATGCTACAATTACATTTAGTACCTGCCCCAATAAATATATTTTGCTTTCTGGGAATTTACGAGCCGTATAAATTATACTTTGAATTATCCAAGATTATCCCAAATAAATGTATTTGGCAATTGAGATTAAAATAAGTAGGCTGTAAACATAAATTAGTTGTTGTGTATTAGGGTACATAAGCACAAACCGAGTAGGTAATGACCCAGATAAGTGTTAATTAGGATAGGGTAATAAAAAAGTAGGTACTTGGGGACAAGGATAAAAACCGAAAACATTTCGAGGCACGGACCAGAAGTCTTGAAGCCTAGTACTTGCTCGGTTGTGTCTCGTGTTACCAGCGAAATTAGTAGAATAACTTTTTCCATGCTACTTAGAATTTTTTCCTCACTTGAAGACCTAACCACTATAAAATTACAGTAAAAATCAACATTTGACCTTGAACTGTCCTTGTACATTGACCTTGAGGTCACGGTCAATGTCATATTCGGATGATGCAGAATTTTCTACTCTTTCCACTTCCGGGGTCAAAAAGGAGGGTCGTGGTTTAAAAAGCCGACTCGATCTTGATATGACCTTGAATATTGATCTTGAATTCAAGGCCAACGTTACTATCAGATGCGCCGTGAAAAATGCTGAGACTTTTGTCGTCACCATTTATTCCAAAAATGCTTTCCTGCTGAGAATTTTAGGGGTTTCCATACTTTTGACTAACCCTGTATAAAATACTGAAAGAAAATCAGGTTTTCTTGAAAAAGATGCATTTTGTGGATGATGAAATAAGTGGACATTTTTTTCAGTAAAATATCTTGGATTCTAAATAGGTATATTTTTTTGTCTCGATCAGTGGCGTATCATTTATTTCGAGAAAGGTTTGCTGGGACATTTGTACGCCACTGGACTTTTCAATCAGCCGAAATTATACCTGATGATTCTATTCCAGGATATCATGTAAATTAGAAAACAACTATTTAAATTTCCGACATATTGCTAAAACTAAGTTAAAGTTTTTTAAGTTGCACATTCTGTATCTTAAAATTGAGGCTTCTATCGACAAATTGCTGTCAATCATTTTCATCGTAGACTAGTGGTGAAATTTGAAACACTGTTTAGCAGACGCCCTGTATGTTTACAATGTAGCTCTGTTAAAATATTTTTGAATTGAGAATGAAAAGACCTTTCAAATGAGGTATCACACCAAAAGCCACTACTTCACATTTAAAAATTTAGGAGTTGCAACTGTCACTCGAAGGGAGTTCAATTTAGTGATGAAATTTGTACGTTGCAGAATGTCATTTCAGATTACAAAATGAACGTGGCTCAGGATTTTTTTTATAAATATGCACAATAATTGAGATATTGAATATAAATAAATATGTATGTTATTTTCATACTTTCTGAGGTACTTATACCTATTCCAGCCAAATAATCTGGAAAAATTTTTATAAAGCATTTTATAAATTGAGTAGAAAACGTCAAAAAATTGCCTTTTTGCTGCATGAAGCGCATTTTCATTTTACATTGGCTAACACTTGTAAGTTGTGTATGATTGATGTAATACATTCAATAAATACAACATTGAAAGAGGTACTAAAATATGCGTATGAAATCTCCGAGTTTGAAATAAGTTTGGCAACAATGTCAAATATTTCTGTAAATGAGATGGAAATACTTTTACGCTTATACGCAGGCGCAGTTTTATGCGTCACTTCTACCGCCAGATTGAAAGTTATTTTTCAATATCCAACGTCCAGAAATATTTTGTTTTTTTGTAATTTGTAAGAAAGTCTCATGGGAGTTTAGCTAAACTTCAATTGTATTCCAGTTAAATTGCTAATTGCTTCTGTATTCTAATTGGAAAAAAGAACTGAATTGAATACAATTTTCTATATAATGGAATATGGCTTAAAATTAATATAAAATCTAACTTAAGTTTTTATTGTGTCCCAATTCGATTTTTATACTCGACACCAATTGAATCTTATCTAAATTTCAATTGTATTTTAATATTGTTGAATTTTAATTAAAATCAGAATTTTTTAATTGAACTCAATAAGAATCCAGCTGGAATGTAAGTTCCAAATGGATTTTTATAGAGTTAATACATTCAGTTCTTATTGGGAACTTTGACTGCTGTCTAATTGCTCTTAAATTTTTATTCCTATTAAAATTTAATTACTTACAACAATCTAATCGAAATTAATTGCCTACATACACATCCAAAGAATGTCTGTAGATATAAAATTTTTAACGCAAAAAGTAACACGGAATTAATGGTTAATTGTGATTTCTATAAAAACTGAGTTTCTTATGTATATAAAAACATAAATTCGATGTGCAAAGCAGCAGTTTTCTTAATAAGGTTAAATACATTCATTTTTACGATCTTTAATCATAGCGTTGACAGCATATGATATAAATAGCGTCGCCACCAATCGAACTTAATAACGGGAATTATATCAATTAATTACGTTAAGGAAATATTTGATATTATTTTCACACTATCATCATTAAACAATTTTAACAGTACATTTGATTATTGAGACCCGTTTTTTAATAAAGTTTTTCTTATTCGCACTTATTTCAATAAACTAACTGCCTGTTTTTCACATGAATAATTATAAATTTAATAAAACTAATTATTGTAATTATCCACTTAATCAAAATATCTAATTGCATGTTTACACAATATGCTTGTAACTCCGTTTTTTTTTTAACAGTTGAACCGTCGCATCCGTCGAAGAAATATGATTTTGCCATTTCATTTTCCCTTGGTCAGGGTATATGTATACATTTTCGTTGGTTCTGTGCAACAAATAAAATATATCTATTTAATTGGAGTTTTTGGGAGTGCGCAAATCACAAAACGAACTCCTAATTAGTGGAATCATTGTTTCTGTGCCTCCATCATGAAAATCTAGACGCCCTATCGGAAAATATTTTGTTTTGTGGGCAATTAAATTATCTACAATTTAATGTACCTAAAGTAATTTATTTTTTATCTATTTGTTAACTGTACAATAAAGGTCGAACGCGGAAAAATCAGTTTTCGAAAAATGCGCATTATCATTGCGAAGAGCCAATGGATGTATAATTTTTCCGAAGTCAATGGAAGAACCAATAATTTCAAGGTATGTACCGGACTCGGTCGCTAAGCAGCAATTCGGCATTGAAATATTTGAAAAACTTGTTCCCATATTTATTTAGCCATACCCATATATAGGTCTGGTCGAACTAAACAGGTGGTAGAAATGTAATACGACCAGTTGAAGAATGCGAGCGCGGGCAAACGAAATGTAACACAACTGTATTGGGCTTCTGGCAATAAATCACAGCAGGCGACAAGTGGTTGTTCATAAATTGCCCAGCAGTGCAGTGCTGTAGTGCGGAATTTGGTGTGAATCAGGCAATTTTAATTTATTATAGGCACCATCTTAGGCAATATAGGCAATCATTCATATTACAATTGGGAAAGGGAGAAATAAGAGAGATATTTTGTTTACTAATATTATCACAACATGGCATTTTGGAGACCTTTTGAAACGGAACAAAACAAAATTTACCAATATAATAAAATTGTTTGAGGACATAAATACTTAAAATATGTTGTTGGCCAAATGAACATATAATAGAAATTTTCTACACATTATATACAAATTATTATAATTTTTTACCTTTAGCAGACATTTTTTTTAGTGACGCCTATGAAACTCATTAAATTTTATTACCAGCGTTTTTTTGCATATTCAACTGACTTCGGAAGGACTATTCTACATGTGTACTAAAGGCCAATTTGATTGACAGTGAAAATCTTGGGAACAAAGAGGCGTAGGTGATTTCTCATTTTTTAAAATTATCGTAAATATAAGTTTTATTTAATACATAAAGAGCGAATTCCCGAGCGACTTTTGCCTGACCCTGGGGCAATTTGTTTATAACGCTGTTTTGCACTTCCTACTTAGTTAGTTGTAAAGGGCAACTTAATACAAAGTTTTTGAGATTTTTCTTTTTCGATACGTTTCTTTAGATCAATTAGATCATATACCTACGATATTAACTTTTAAAATTAACGTCTAGTAATTAAACAATTAGTTGCAAAAAACGAATGAAATTAATTAACAAATACCTGGAGCAACAATTTCACGGTCAATCGAATAGGTCTTTGGATTAACCGTCTTTTCCATAAAATTCATAAACATCCATCGCCTTTTGCAATTCTAATTAGCGAAAACTGATTTTTCCACGTTCGACTGTTATTTTATAGTTAAACAAGTGTAGTCCGGGCGAATTAGGTTTTTTTTTTCAAAAATCGGTCCTACGTCGAATTTTATGGGCTTAAAATTAAGTAAAAAATACACAGATTGAAAGCCTAAATTTGTGTATTTGTAGAGGTCGAGCGACATATTGTTTATAACAAAAGAAAAAAAAATTGTTCTTTTTTCAGTTTTTCGCGTATATCTCCGAAATTAAGCCTTTAATCGACATGAGGTATACTTATCGATTATGTTCTTGAGGAAATTTGCTACAAGGATAGACTTTTGCGAAAGCTCGCCAAATTTTTTTTACGATGCAAAATTAACGGTGAAAAAAAAAGTGCAAAATTTTCAGCATTAAATAAAAAAACCGAATTTGGCTGAAATTGGATGAAACGAAAGGAAAAGATAACTGTTGGGGTGCTCAACAAATACCCGCAATCCGGACCCCCAATTTCAAAATGGCGGCCTGTTGCAAAATTATAAATTATCGAAAACGCGGGCGCGTATATCTTCTGCCCAGGTCAAGATATCGATATTCGGCAAAAAAATATGGAAAGGTAATTACATTATCTCGCGTCTGTGTATATTTCAGATTTTTAAGATACAAAATAAAAAAGTTATTAACAAAAAACCGTAACTAGGGTCCTTTTCTCGGCGATTTTTTTAAATACATATACAAATTTCAAACCAATTGCTTAAAAAAACATGAATTTAAAAAAAAGCGTCTCGATCTGACCAATAGGAGCCGAGATAATTTTTTTTCTTAAAAACGGTATTCTGCCTGTTCTACATTTAATATTTTGTAATAAACTTGGGCTCGTTTTGAAGTAGAAGACTTCCTTTATACACTGAATTTTTTCTGAAACAATTCCACAAAGAAATGATCAAGTAAACGTTCGTTAAAGGCAGCGAGATCCGCGCGGCTGAGCGGTAGCCAGGAGAGGAGAGCGCTGTGACGTCATAATGCCCTTGCTGAGCTCACCTCAAAAAAACCCTAACTAAAAAAATAAATGGGGCAACTAAAAAACAACCAACCGAAAGCCTTTTTTAAAAAAAACTAATTTTTCCCCGCTCTTGAAAAGGGTAGAGAAAACACTCTAAAAAACACAGCCACACACCCAAAAAAACACATATATAATAAAAATACGCTCGAGATATTTACACAAAAAGCTCTTTACGTATTTAAAACCAAAGTCAATTATTTCTTTGAAAAAAATGATCAGTATTCTATTTACTGTGCTCAGAAGAGGTCGACGTATAAAATTATTATTATTATTTGCGAACTTAACGTCACTTCTTTCGAGTTACTTTGTTGATATTAGCTCTGTTCTTAGTAGAATCCAAAACAGTTTTCAGCAATCAGACGCATGCGCATATGGATGTAATGCTTACATAAGGTTCAAAATTCATTGTTTCGAAGCAAATGCGATTGCGTCGGACTGTTGGAAACTAATTCTAATGCACTTGGAACAAAGCTATTATCATTCTACCTACCTTCTTCGTCATAAAGTGCAACAAAATGTCTACTAATATTTTCTTTTACATTCAGACTAATTCGAATGGAGCACTAACAAATAAATTCATCGGGACCCCGTCTAACGTAATTATTAAGTCACGGCCTACTCGTCGCCCACCTACCTTGTCCCAAACTGCGCAAAATTCGATTTCTCATCATCCGTCAATCGCGAACCACACAGAAAAAAACCCGTAGGTACTTTCGGCACACACACACACCCCATCGCACAGCACCAAGGCTGTCATTAATTACCGAATGAATCATGCGAAAATTTTTGGCAAACCGGCCGAGATAACAAAGCCTTTGTCTCCACAGTGATTGATACCATTGTAAGTCGTCGGCCGTACAGGTGTTCCGCCCAATGAGAGAATTTGTCATCCCGCGAGGTGCACCTCATTATTTTCGGGCTGTGCGTGTGTTCCAGTTAACCGGGGTCTCTATTTCTGTATGGGTGTCTGTCTTTGTGGCGCTTTTCGGGATGGAGGAAGTCGTGCGCGGTTCTCCAGTGGCGGGCACTTGAAAAATATCAAGATGAATCAAGGACTCGAAATAGAATTGACAATTTACAAGGACATTGTCAAAATTCATCCAGGATTTTCAATAAAAACGAAGTTATCAACTCTATATAAAAAAATCAGTAGGGTGTATCACGAAGAATTATCAGTAGGATTATCTCAAAAAGTAGTCAGAATTGAAATCTGAAAATTTATATACAGGGGTTTATCAAAAAGATCTATTCCATGAAAATAGTGTCAACTTCCTCGCACTTCCGATTAAACCGGAAATTATCAGCTCTGTTATTTCAAATGGAACACTATGTATATTTATCCATAATTATATGGCAAATTCTACACTATTTTCATATATGGTACTATGGGCCAAAAATGTGACAGTTTTCAAGTTATTATTAATTTTCGAAAAAAATTGAGGGATGTAAGTGATTTTTGAAAATAGAATAACTCCGAAATTTTGCTTTATTTATTAATTAAATTTGACATGGATAATTTAAAAACAATGGAATTCAGCCAGTTTATGTCAAATTTGCAAAAATTCATAGTGTTTAAAAACGTGTCGCCAATATTGTGAGGTTGAAGTTGAATTTATTCAAAAATTTCAAATAGTACACCCTGTATATTATTACAATTATAATGGATGCAGAATTAAATTATTTTAAAATGGTACCTACTATAGTTCCCTATACCCAAAGTTAACATTTCTTGTGTAAATTGGAAATTATTCATTTCAACACAGAAAAATCTACGAGTCTGGTGGGGTTATTTATGCCACACGTTTTTAAACACTATGAATTTTTTCAAATTTGACATAAATTGGTTGAATTCCATTGCTTTTAAATTATCCATGCCAAATTTCATTAATAAATAAAGCAAAATTTCGGAGTTATTCTATTTTCAACAATCACTTACATTCCTCAATTTTTTTCGAAAATTAATAATAACTTGAAAACTGTCACATTTTGGCCCACAGTACCTTCTATGAAAATAGTATAGAATTTGCTGTAGAATTAAAAAATGCAAAAATATACAGTGTTCCATTTGAAATAACAGAGTTGATGATGACTTCTGGTATAACCGGAAGTGCGAGTAAGTTTACACTATTTTCATTGAATAGATCTTTTTGAGATAATCCTACTGGACCCTGTAGCCTGAGAGGTTATTTCTTTATCTATCTATATGTCGTTATGACTCGTTATCATAACGAGTGTGGATTTCAAAAGACTACTATTCAATTCTCGAAAGGGAGTTTATAATTATCATTACACTTTAATTAATACGTGGGAACTTAGAAATGTTGTATGTTCAGAGAATGAATTTCAGGCACTTACCATCTATTGCTTACGTAGAATGTAATCCAGTGGCTGGCTATACAGGGTGACATCGAAGTTGAGAGAAACAAAAGGAAACACCAAAACTTCCAGGAAGGGTTTTAATAACAATAAACAAAACAAACAAACAAAATAACAACACAACGGCTCGAACAACATTATTAATTAATTTATTGACGCGACAGCGTACCGAGATTCAGGGAATGCGCGCTCCATAGCAAATTTGAATAACTCCATTAAATTTAATTAACTAGCCCGAGACTCTAAAACTAAGCCGACTGCTCAATGTGGAACATTAGGAAGAACTGACTTCTTCTCGCAGATTTTTCCCGAATTCGACACTTCGCTTCGACACGCCCATTTCTTGGGTCCAGAAGTTTCTGTTCTTATCTTATTGGTGAGAACCCTGAATGTCGGGACGCTTTGGCATAACTATGCCATGTTAATAATTACCTAATTGACTGGACTTACATTTAACATATATACATGATTCTGTGACTAGGCTTACAAACAACCCTATACCTTCCTCTTGTGACTCCGCATAGCAATACGGGACGGGTTAGCCATCTCATTTAATATATTCTTAATAGCTTGGAAAATCCGTCTAAAAACCAGCTATTTTACTTTCTTTTCCTCACCACATTCTAACAACTTATTCTTGGAATCACTACGTGCTTTGGAATGCATTTTGCGCGTTATTACAAATATGGGTTTCTTTGTTCTGTCTCCTGGCTACGCTGGCGCCTCCCGGACGCAACAGATGACTGTCACATGGCTCCGACTCTAAGTGAACTTGTTCAAAAAAAATATTGCTAAATTTCACCGAAGGACAACGCTACCTACTTGAAACCCTTAACTTTCGATAATTTGTGTTGACTGAAATACTTTACTCTTTTGGCCCATCAGTTTCGAGAACTAATAAATAAATTACTACGCGTCCCGGCTTATGTTACAGCCCTCTTCGTGATACACCCTGTATATTTGTATTTATGTATTAAAAAAATCATTGAAATGAAATGTACAAAAGTACTGTATGATATTGAATAAATCATTTTGAATTCGAGTTACAAATATACATTTGTGAAGGATTTCGGTTCAGATTTACGTCTTTTGTCGCGACCCGTTGAGATTTTTCTCATGCAAAACGAAGTTCGAAAGCAAAAATCAACGGTAATATTGCAAGTTAAAAAAAATAAAATAGCAAGTATGGTCTTTCTGATCTCAATTGAAGAGCCAAGAGGTTGGCAGTATGTACCAGATTCGGTCGCTGACGCAGCAACTTGGTATTGAAATATTTATTTGAAAAACTTGTTCCCATATTTATTTAATCATACAGGCCTGATCGAACTAAACGTGGAGGTGGTAGAAATGTATACACCCAGTTGAAGAATGTACGCGCGAGTAAACGGTGTATAACACAGCTGCACCGGACAACTGGGTAATAAATCTCAACTGTTGACAAGTGGCTGATAAATTGCCTAGCAGTGCAGTGGAGCAATGCGGAATTTGGTGTGATTAAGTTAATTTAATTTATTATAGGCACCTTTCTATTAATCGTTCATAGTACAATTGCGAAAGGGAGAAATAAGAGGGATATCTTGTTTACTAATATTATTTCAACATGACGTTTTGGAGACCTTTTGAAACGGAACAAAACGAAATTTACCATCAATATAATAAAATTGTTTGAGGACATAAATAATTAAAATATGTTGTTGGTCAAATGAACATATAATAGAAATTTTCCACACATTATATAGCTACAAGTTATTACAATTTTTTACCTTTAGCAGAAGACTTTTTTAAGGACGCCTATGAAACTAATTAAATTTTATTGCTAGGCGTTTTTATACATGTTCAACTGACTTCGGAAAGACTATAACTGCCCCAACTTTTGGGTTAATAATTTCTGCAGTGAATCTCAGTAATAAATTAATGTATAATAACGATACACTTGTATACTTGAGCTTTTATATTTATAACGGCGTGGGTGTGTTATTTTTCGCATTGAGCCGTTTATTTCCTCTTGTTCAACGGGCGTCTCGTACAATTGAGCAGCGGATGACTCATTTAGCGTTTCTCTTTCTCCTATTAGCATCGACTATGCCGAATGTCAGGATGAGCGATTATGGGACACGTCGTAAAAATCATCGTAATTATTCATAGAGCGGCATAATTTATATGCGGATACATCAGAGGTGCCCTGACGGTCCGTTGGGACAACAGGCTGGATGGTTGTCGTTTGAGGAGACAGTGGCGTAACTGCAAAAAATAGATTTTTCGAAATCTTAATTTGCAAATTATAAACTTAAGCGTACAATAAGTATACACATGTGTCACGTTAAAACTGCGGGTTTCGTCTTGTTGTTAGTACATATATATTCATTTATTGTGGCGGAGTTACGTTATTATACAGGGTGATTCAGTCATAATGTCATTAATTTTAAGAGAAGATAGAGAAAAAATAGTAGCATACGAATACGCCATCAAAAATTTTTAAAATGAATATTTACCTGAAAAAATTCAAATCATTTAAACCCCTTTTTGGGCAGTTCCTGACCGCTGACCACACAAAGGTTTATCGAGAGTGAATCTTGATTTACCGTATTATTCGGTCATTAACCTAGTTTTTATTGCCTTTTTAATGCATAGTCAACGACAAGGAATAAACAGATCTTTTTACCAAGACGCATGAATGAATAAGATATTTTCTTACATTTTAAATATTAAGAAGTATTATTTATTTGTTAATAAAAACAGATGTATAAGGATAATAATTGTTTTCGAACGTTAGGTTGTTACAATTTAGTATTTTTAGTATTGTTAACGTTTTCACTGTGCTTTATAATAGAATATGAGTTTTTAGTACCTAATATTTTTAGTATAAATTATTCAGTTTGTAGTACGCATATCTTATTGCGTGACTTGCTTTTCAAAGAGTAGTATGGTACCTACCTAGGTATTTAAACTGTCATTTTTTTTTCATCTATCGTGAAGTTACCTTCAATGAAATGAGAGACATTATAAGTCAAGTAAAAAACACGTCAAGTATGGATCCGTATAAAATCAATATAAACGTTATAGAAACTATTAAACATTTAATTGTTAGTCCCGTTACCTTAACGTAATTAACGAGTGTATCAGGAGTAATGTGTTCCCTGGTATTCTTAAACTAGCAAAAGTTATTCCTATTCCTAAAAGAAGGGATGACCCGTCTGACTATAGACCCATCTCCTTAACTCCAATTATATTCAAGATTTTGGAAAAGATCTTAAAGTATCAGATTAACGAATATTTTGAATCAAACAACTTGTTTCACTCCTGTCAATTTGGCTTTCCTAATAAAAGGTCCACCTTATTAGCAATAAACAACTTAATGCGCTCAGTTTTGAGTGGCTTTGAGAATAGAGACGTTACTAATGGTACTTTATATGACCTTACTAAGGCTTTTGACTGTGTGAGCCACAACATTTTAATACAAAAACTTTCGCACTATAACCTTGATCCAAATAGTATCTCCCTTATTAAATCATACCTGAGTGGCAGATCTCAATTTGTCTCTTTTAATGGAAGTAAATCTTCATGCTTAACCATGAATCACGGAGTCCCACAAGGATCTATCCTTGGGCCTGTACTGTTTCTCATTTATATAAACGATCTACCAAATAGTGATAGCATCTCCAAGTTTATCCTCTTTGTGGATGATACTACGATCCTAAACAGAGCAAGTCAGGCCAGTGTCCGTCGTAAAAATGTTCAAACAACACAGGATAACATTAAGCAGTGGTTTTTGGCAAATCAAAACAAAACAATACACTATTTTGTTTACTTTGCGTTATTTGCATAATGAGTTCATCTATTGCGCCTCGCAAGTAAAATTTCCCGCAGTGAACATTGATTGCCAAATGTCTTAGAAGCAGCATATTGATGAGTTATCTAAAAAACTATCCAAAAAGATGTTCCAGATCAGAAGCCTTGTTAATTCTGTTTTGATAAAAACGTTGCTGTCTGCATATTATGATTTTTTTCACTCACATCTGTGCGTGATTTTGAACTGGGGTCATTCTTGCCATGGTGATAAAATTTTTAAATTACAACGCAAATGTATTCGTATTATTGCTGAGTTACCCTATCCGCGATAATTTTTAAGACGCAAGCGCACCAGTAAGGTCCGAGACAAGATAATTTTGACATTCCCGTTTGTGTTTACACATTCATTTGAACAACATTTGTCTTATTTGCTATTATTATTAGTAATTTTGTTATCAAACTGCGGTTATTTGACTTTTGTGTTATTTTATAGGTTTCAAATATTTCATAAATAAATTTTAAGGCAAGTATTTATGTCTACTTTATTTGTCTCTAGCATTACAATTTAATGTACATTTTATTAGGTTATAACTATGAACATATCCGATGTGGAATACATTTCCTATTTACATATATGCCAACGAAAACTCGTTGTATATCAGAAGGAGAGGCAGTTTTTAACGCTGATCATGTGGTACTATATGGGAAAATTGGGCAAAGTTAATTTAAATTTAGAAATTATATTATGTCTGCAAACTAGTGCCCTTACTTACTAACAACCCTCATTAAATTCAGGGAGTATTATCTATCGGCAATAATATTTTGAAAATTTCTTCAATGGTTTGATGAAAACTTAATTCTGAATTTTTCTTGGACTATGAAGAGCAACCTTGAACTGAACAATAATAGTTTGACAGTTTCTTCTTTCTATCCATAATTGCTGAAATTTTCCTCACACTATTTTCTTAAAATAACAGTGTTCAAAAAACGAACACTAAACACAGTTTTAAATAAAATACAAAAAAAAAATGTCACACACAGAAGAAATGTTTACCTGGTTTCGCTAGTATCAGTTGTCACCGCCAGAGGGCGAGCTCTTAGCTGCATTCGCGAATAGATCTGACTGTAAGCAACAATTTAAGAAATATGGCATACTTGCACTACCAAGTGTCTATATCTTGGAATGTCTTTTGTACATTAAGGAAAATATCCATATGTTTCGTCAACATTGTTTAAACCATGATTATCCTACTAGAAACAGGTACAATATAAACCCTGTTCCTTTTAAACTAAGTAGAACTAGAGTCAGTCCTAATTACTATTGCGTGCGCTATTTTAATATGCTACCTGAAGTAAATGAAAGCTTTTTACTTATTTGATGATTATTTTAATGATGATTTTGTTGCTCTTGTTAGTCCCCTAGGAATACCATGTAGTGTGTGATGTGTGATAGATATATTTTTTATGTATTTTGTTATAGTAACTCTCTTTGTATCTATAGTATTTATTTTTAGATTTTTTTAAATGATTTATTCACATATCTGTTCTTTACCTTTGACCTATCTTTAATTACTGATACTTTTGGTGACATATTTTTGTGACTTGTGTAAATATTTATCTTATGTTCTGACATCAATAAATTATTATTATTATTATTAAACATGCTTCCAAACGACAGTCAAGATTTTGTCATCAAAACACCACACCTCATATTTATTGGAACCGAGATCTCTGTACAACGTGGGGATTTGCGTCACACAAATAGTGAATGTTGTGAAAATTTAGTATGCCGCCTCCAGCAAAGCAATATTCATCCGTAAAAAGCAACGTGCTTGTAAAATCCGGATCTTGTGCTATTTGATGTTGAAACCACTGGCAAAATTCTTCACGGGGCTGAAAATCATTGTTATTTATTGCCTGAACCGTACATGAAAGGGGAGTAATAATTCCCCACTGTTAGATACACTCACTTCTCGGCCAATATCGCGAGTACTACTGCAACACACAACGCACGTGCACAAGATGCACAGGGTCGGCTTACATTTATGGCAAATTTTCTCGAAAACAGAAGGATTTAGACCATCAGTTGCTTAATAAATGTTGCTCATTTTCGTGCCCTTCACCCTTTTCAAGCAACATGGTTATTTTAAAAACACCCTGTATAAACTGTGGTATTAACTTTTAATAAGAGTGCGTTGCTGCAACAGTTCGGCCTGATCTAAGACGTCGTCGTCATAAGGATAAACGGCGCAAAGTGAAAACGTCCGGTCCGATCGTAATGGGTTATCGGATGGCAAGCGCGAGCTCGCGGACCACCCAAGTGGGCCACGACGAAGCCATGAATGAATCGGGACGGGACGGCGGGGCGCAGCAACCCACGGCCGCGCTGATGAATTGTGATCCGGCGACTCGTACCTCATCTCCAGCAACGATCGGGCTCATCAGCAGATCATATCTGCGGAGAGGGCACACACACACACATCTCGTGAGGTGGATTGTTTCGCTATTCGGTGTCAGGCCTTTCCAAAGGAGACGTACCGGGAGGCTGATGGATACGTGGGACGATAGACACGAGGGCAGGAATCGTTATAAACTAATAATTATTTCCCTATTTTTTCGCTTCGGCTGTAAAATAAAATTTATGTGACGGTTTAAATAAGCTTGCATAGGGTGGTCCAAGTAATCTTCTATGTCGTGAACGTGGCGTAAAAATCGTCGAGTTTGTTGTCGCCTTCAATTTAAAAATTCGCAGCGGTTTCGACTTATTTGCACTTTTGCACTCACAGCATAAAGATACAGGGTCATTGAGATGTATGCAAACGGTCGATTATCTCTTAAAGTCGAAAAATCATAAGACACGAACGTTTTAGGGGTTTTAAAAAAGAAAAATTAGGTATACAGGATCAATCAAAAAGTCACGACGGAACAAAGTTGCTTTTTCTTTAATGGAACACCCTGCATTATTCCATATTTCAATTCTTCTCGAAATTCTAAACAAAATTCGTATAACACATCATGTACCTAAACTTAACCGTTTTCGAGATATCGAACTTTGAATATCATTTTCTTATAAATTATACAAAAATATCTTAGTCCATTAAGTTTATAGCCCATCAAGTTACCTTTGATTTAACGGTTGATTTAGAAACACAGGGTGCAATTCATTAAAAATGTCCACCACTTCGTCACAACGTTGTCTTTTATCACCAAGAAAATGCAAGAAAATAATTCACACGAAATGTATTTTTGACATGTGTTGTCAAAATAATCACTGTTGGACAAAAGAACGACTCGGCGTTGTTATGGAGCTAGAAACTTTCAAAGGTAACTTGATGGACAAACTTAATGCACCAAAATATTTCTGTAGAATTTATAAGAAAATGATTTTCAAAGTTCGATAGCTCGAAAGTTTAGGTGCATGATGTGCTATATGAATTTGAAGAAAAAGCAACTTTGTTTCGTCATGACTTTTTGACTGATCCCGTATACTTAATTTTTCTTTATTGTATGGATTTTAAAAAACACTAAACGTGTGTGTAGGAGATAATTGACCGTTTCCATACATATCAACGACCTGTATACTCAAAAATGTTGGAGTTAACAAAACATCAAAGTTGACGGCCGATTGTTAAACAAACTAGGTTGGTAGCGGCAAAAAAATAGTCATAACCGGCAACCCGAGCACTTTCCCAGGTAAAAATATTTTATTTGTGGAAGTATGTTAAGTGCATAAGAAATATTGTCAAAAGTCAGTGGGTCGCTTGATTTTCGGCGAGTCGTGGCGCGGCGGAAGGGTGAGGGAAGTGAACGACAGCGAGTCCGAAGAAAATGACGATAATATTCATAGTCCTGCCGTTAAATAAGCGAAATTCGCTTGAAAATAATATATTTGACAGTCTGTAACTCCGTTGTTTTTCAACGAATCTTGACGATTTTTTTTTAACTTAAAGCTCTTTTCATAAGCTTTCCGAATATGTAATAATATATAACTATATCACGCTCGTGCGTCGTATATTTCATTTTGCAACTAAGGCTAAAAAATAAAAAAAATTCCAGGTTGCAAATTTGAAATTAAAAAAAAAATATATTTAGCTTCATCCAGAGTATGTGGGTTCGGGTGCTTAAGTTTATGAGTTTCGGCCAGTGGCTTCTTTGTTCGAAGTGTGTATCTCTCTGTTCATGTGTGACGCTCGAAGTGATCGCCACCACGCCACCCTCACCCTTATTAATGCCGGCCCTGATTTTGAAGTTTTGGGGTTTTAGGGTTATTCAGCTTCGGGGTTTTGTGGTTTCAGATTGAGGCCTTGTCGTGTTTTCTGGTTATGGGGTTTCGGGGTTTTAGGTTAAACTACTATTCAAAAATGAAGGTTTGTGCCCTATGTGTAAGTTTATTCGCTGTTTATTTTCGGTTTTACGGTTTTGGGCTCATCCAATTTTGAGGTTATGTATTTTTACGGTTGCGAGTTAACATTTTACGGCTTGTCGAGCTCGTTTGGGGTCATCAGGATATGGAGTTATAAGTTATAAGGTTGCAGGGTTGATTTTGTTGAATTCTACCAATTTTCAGTTATTTTTTGAGGTTAGAAAAAACTCTGACGTTATGGGACCAAATGAGTTGCAGATTCGGTTTCAGCGACCCAAAAAAACATATAATACGATAGGTTTGGCCGAGGAGACTTTTCGTCGATTTTTTTTGTGGTCCTGTGTAATTAGTTAATTTGTTTATAAGGCCATAACTTGTAAACTATTCAACTTACCGATTCCAGATTTCGTGTGAGTTATTAGACAGTGATAAGGAATGAGAGAATGCGATACCAAAACGTTCTGGTAATAATAACGCAGTTTATAAATGTTTAATTCAAAAGTCATAAATAAACTTCTTCTGTTTATAACTTTTGATCTAGTCAATATTTTTTGACGCTCGAGGGCTAGTTTTGTAGGTCTTTTGAAGACGAAAAAGAGAGTACTTTACTGTTTTCTCGTGGATACGCTTGTACATTTTGGCGATTAAACGGATGTAACATTTTTCTGTTCACTACACGCCATACAAAATTCGGTGATAAATGAAGATTACTTGCTATACGCCGAACACCAATTGAGTTGTCAATGGTCTATTGTATTTTCTTCATTTTATACATTCATTTCAGTAGGACGATTGGCCTTTTTTGGAACGGGGTTACCTTCTCGAAGTGTACGAGATGATACACTAAAGACTATCTGGGCAGGTTGATGTCTATTTGGGTATCTTCGTTAATATTCTCGGGCTGCTTGTCTGGCGTTCCCATAACCATATACAAAGCCAATATCTGCACACACTTCAGTTTGAATAAACAAAATGACACAGATAATAATTAATGTTATTAGCAACCATCATTTTTATTTATCAGGCGACTTTGATTGAAATATGAAATTATATTTTTTAAATACTTGTAACTTCTAAATAGAAACGAATCGGACCTATGTTCATATAAGAAAAATTAATCCAGCTACCATCTGTCAAAGTTTGTCATACCTAGAGCTTAAAGAACACCCTGTATAATTCGTTTTATGATGTCACCTCCAATGTGAATTACACGTTTTTCTGAATATACAGGATGACACGTATGCAAATATATAAAAATCCCACATCTTTATGCCCGCCCCGACCCAGCCAACTATTAATATGCGGTTTATACCACCGCACCACACCGGACGGGTCCACAATATATCGGTCGAGCGACCTTAACCCGTTCGAGGGCGATCGGGCATCATTTGTCAAAATATCTATGATACGGCGAGCGGGCTCCTCCGAAATTAAGCCATCATTTGTGTGACGGCAGCACGGTGGCTGGGGGCCATAAAAATAAATGATGGGCCTCCTTCGTCTGCTGCTGGCCCCGGGTGAGTCACAGCGACGAATCTGTGGAATGCCATGTGGTAGGTTGGTCGGTCGAGGGTTGTATGGGATATCGCGTATAATGTCTTTAGACACTCGGAAAATGTTAATCTATAGAGTTGCTTTGAATAACTACATAATTTACTGTTTCAAATTTGCTATTTATCTAAACCACCTACCTATACAGAGTGATCTTAAAATATGAGGCAAACTTATACGGCGGAAACTAGACGTTAAAATATATTTTCGATGAAAATTTTAAAATGCATCTATAAAGGTTTATCGAGAGTGAATCTATTCGGTCACTAACCTAGCTTTTACTGCGTTTTTAATAGTGAACGACAAAAACAGATCTTTTCACCTAGACAAATGAATGAATAAGATATTTTTTTACATTTTAAATGTTAATAAGTATTATTTATTTGTTATTAAAAACAAATGTATAAAGTTAATAATTGTTTTCGAATGTTAGGTTATTTAGTATTTTTAATATTGTTAACGTTCTCAATATGTTTTATACATGTAGGTTGTTATTGTTAATTATTCAGTTTATAGTACTTTTCAGGGAGTAGTATGGTATCACCGGTGTGAACTTAGCAGACATTTTCTGACAGCCAAAAAATTCCAGCAGCCAATTAATTTTCATGTGAAGTTGACAGTTTTTAAAAAATATGGGCACGCTCTAAAGTAGGATCTAGAAAGTAGATTTACGTTTTTAACCGGCATTTTTTTAACCTCAAAATTTAGCTGGTGTTCTGTTTTTACAGTAAAAATACATCACGTCCGTGGACTTCAATATTCCACGGACGTGATTCCGTGGACAAATAGGTCACGGATGTGATTCCGTGGACTTCACTTAGCTAGGTTTTATAATACAGTCGTTTTTATTTATACTTAGGTATAACAAATGACTAAAATGAAGAAAAAAAGTCATCGAGATTTGGAAAAAAGAAGGGAAATTAAAAAATTAAGTATGCGACGAGCGAGAGAAATGATAAGAAATGACCCAATTAAGTTCGAAGAATAAAAAATGAAAGATAGGGAAAGAAAAAAGAGAAATAGGCGACTAATACAAGATGTAAATGACAAAGAAAAAAGAAGTATTAAAAAAAATATTCTAGCTGCTGAAAATGGCTGCTAAGTTCACACCGGTTATGGTATCTAGGATCTATTTAAAGTGACCACTGAAATGTTGTTTTGTTAACAATAAATTGGTACTAAATGTTTTTGAGGAAAATGCTACAGTTTCCACAAGAAAAATTTCTCAACGCCTACAAAATAACGTACTAGTTTGTAGTGTGGCAACAACAGTAAACGCCGTATCATATTCAAAAAGTACAGGCGTTGCCGCCTCAATACTTTCCTAGAAGAGCTTTCCTGCATTTTGCAGAAGAATGTTGCAAACATTAAAGAGAAATCGTAATTTCTCTAAACTTGTATTGTTTACCGATGAACCAGCTTTTACAAGAAATGGTATTTTTAATACCCATAATATACATATCTCGAGTAATTAAAATCCTCATGAGACGTGCGAATTCCTCCAGTAGCACACATTCTCTCTAAATGTATGGATAGGTATGATATGGGACATTACCTTTCAGGACCTGATATTATTTCGCGTCGTCTAGGAGAAGATTTTCAGTTTTTAGAAAACGACCTTCTTGATGAGGTTCCATTAGGAGTAAGGTAAAATATGCTGTTCATGCACGATGATGCTCCAGCACACAACTCTTTGAATATACGTCAGTGGTTACAGCAAAATTCTACCCAGAAAATGGATGTGTCGTGACCAAAATTCACCAGTTGCTTGGCCACCGCGCTCTCCTGATCTTAATCCTTGCGATTTTTACCGTTGGAGTCGCTTTAAAAGACTAGTTTATTCTACTCCAGTAGATAATTTGGAAAATTTCCAGGTTCTTATAAGGAATGCAGTAAATGGACTTTGCAATTATTTAAAAAATATATCTTCTGAAATTTAGAAGGATTGTATTTTTACTTTTTTTTTTTCCAAATTTAAAGGGGAGGTACAGCCCTTCAGCGAACATTTTGGTAATTAGGTAAATTGGGTCCAAACAGTCTGTTTTTAATCTAGTTTCCACCGCATAAGTTTGGCTAAATATTTTAGAATCACCCTGTATAGAGAAATAAATATTTGCGTAATGAAAACATCAACAATTAGTTTCAATGTTTGCTTAATAAAGTTAAGCTCGATTTTTTTTTCCACCGCAGGCGATTCTAGATTAAATACATTCTTTTACCACTAAAATATAAGAAAACAAAGTGGTGATTAATTTTAAATTAGACTTTAACTAACAATTGAAAAACTGGCATTGAGATAAGTATAATATGAAGGGCACTGAGAAAGTCTTATTTGTATAAAAATTAAATAAACGACGCCGAAGATTCGATAATTTTAAGTAGATATTTTTCTAGTACTCGTAATACACAACTATGTAAAATATATTTTTTATTTTCTTCAATTTGAGAGAGTTGATGACAGGTAGTTTGTTTCACACTACACACAATAATATATTCAGAATCTTAAGCAGATTTTTTTTATATTAATAACGTTTTGACAAAACACAAATAAATCCTGATTTACGTTTTGTTTACGTTTAACATTATGCTGATTATCTCTCAAAGAAACCACGAAGCCCACACAATTATTTATATTTCGTACGAATACCTACGCCCGTTGTCAGATAAATAAATAAATAAATAGAAGCATTAATGCCTAGGTAGCCCCATAGACAATGTCGATTGATTTGAATTTATACCCCGACGACAAAAGGAAACATATGGTCGTTGATTACCGGGAAAATCAAACGCATTGTCCGCTCATACATCGAACCTTTTCATCGGCCTTTAATATTTACGTTCGTTATAAGTTTATTATGCACATTATACCTTTTTCAATGTCATATGGTACCAATTAACCAGGTAAATACATTGTTCGCATGTCAGCCGGCCTTACGGAGGAATCAATTTATATTGTAAATAATAAATTATTGTCATATAAATATCTGTAATTGACTTGGAATTGGATATGTGTGGTTTTATTTGTGCCCACGTGATCCAACGTATCTTTACGTATTAATTCGCAACCAAAGCGATACTTACTGGCGTATTTTACTTAGTATTTGCTTTTGGTAAAATTTGATTGAATTAATTTAAAATTTAACCAATCTATAATAATTACAGTGAACAATCAGACATAATATGTTAGATGTGATAACATATGAGATATGTATTGTCTGCATCGAAATAAATTGGGGAAATAATTTAAAAAACAATCAGTAGAAAAACTGCGGTCCATTGTACTGTAGTATAATTACGTCAGGGTGTTCTAATTAAACCTTCCTACCTGGAAAATATCGGAATTAAAACAAAAAACCTGAGACACGTTAATTTTCTTTTCAAGCTATTTTAAATTTTGGTTTGGATAAAGAATGTTATTTTATTAAATGTTCAAATTGGCTTTTTTCCGCTTCCATACAATAGTAAAATCTTTGCTTCACTTCCGAACGAACATTTCGAAAACTTCATACTGTTCATCAGTTCAATTTTTTTTACCTGCTTTACTTTAAATAAGATAATATTGTGTCGTTTGTCTTGTCGAAACAATATCCTGTAAAATTATCACAAAGTCAAGTCAATTCCATTTCATGAAAATGGTTTATATAATTGTTGAAAGTGGAAATAATTAATTAGTTTGTTCTATAATAAGAATAATGACTGTGCATGGCAGGCAGCACAGATTTTTAATGATTGTCATCCTGACAAAAACACTTCGCATCGGTTACCTCTTGGAGTTAGAGCATAACTCGGAAACTGGATCGGTTGCAAACAGAAAGCAGCATCCGAGGAAATGAAAGTTTGGGTGGGCATACTGGAAGATTACCTTGTAGGGCCTTTCTTCCTATCGGGAAATCTGGATGGAAACATGTATCTGAATTTACTGGAAACGAATATCTTACCTGATGATTGTGGAAGTATTGGAAAATGACAATGCTTTACCAGAAGAGGATGTGTTGTTTCAGCAGGATGGTGCTGCACCACATTATGCCGTAGCTGTGCGTGATTTTCTTAATCAGAACTTTCCAAATCATTGGATAGGACACAGAGGTTCAATTGAGTGGCCTCCCAGATCGCCAGATCTAACGCCCTTAGACTTTTTTCTATGGGGATATTTAAAAAGTGGTATATCGTCATGAGCAGAATCAAAAAATTTTTAAGATGAGGTGTCACTCAACATAGGGTGCTATTTAAAGTTTAAGGGTATTTTGTGTCCCTGTCTAAGGGGTAGCTTCCAATACACCAAAACTTACGCCATCATGTGTCCCCCTTGAAAAGAAAATGACGTGCCAGGCTTTTTTGTTTTTTCAATTCCGATATTGTCCAGGTGGATGTTTTAATTGGAACACCCTGTATGTTGTTTGAAGTTACTTATATGTCGCATAGCTTTAGGTTTCTCTCTAATTATTTGGTATTTTGCTACGTGCGAAGAAAATTAATTTCAGTCAAGGATAATTTTTATGAAACTAGTTTTGCCTAACTAAAAATCTTACAAAAAATAGGCCAGTAAATCATCAGTATATTAGGCTGAGCAAATAAAATTTTTACTCGAAAAAAGTCCCATCCGCGAAATTATTATAAAATTGTCTAAAGGAACATAATACAAGACATCTCTCATCTCGCGAGTCAAAAAATTTTAATAGCTAAATTTTCTATTTAATTTAATAAGTGAGGAAAACAGTTTTTTTACTTTGCAGGGAAAACCATCAATTTTAGCGAAAAGTGACTCTCAGACAGCTTGTAGGGAATAAAATTATCTACAAAATGAGACTTGTTAAATTAAAATCGGTTAATAAACAAAAAAAGTTATTGCCAAAAAAACAAGAAAAGTACCCATTTTTTAATTTGTTTATAACTATCGCATTTATTGTAAAAATTTTATAAAACCGATGACACGTTGAGGGTTTTGTCATACTTTAAAAGTGTGCCAAAAGTGGGCGCTGTAGGTGCAATAGTTTTCGCACAATTCAGTTTGTTTATAACGGAGGCTCCAAAAGTTATAAACTTTAAGCTTCTGTACACGCGTTAATTTTCAACCAAACATGATTCTGAAAGCGTCATTATAATCTTAATAACGTAATTAAGCGACCTATTAAAAAATAACACCGATTGACATTAACATTGTCAAATTGTGCATTAAAAAACCGTGCGTTTTTCGCTTATAAACAATTTGAATAAAATTGTTGCTATTTATGCTACCTCACCGAAAATAAATTCAATGGATAGCTGGCAAAAAAATAACACATTTTTTTTTAAAGCACCCTCTACGACCAACAGGAGCCAAGCTAAGAATTTAAAAAAAAATCATAGCGCAATTGTTTATAAACATTAAGACTTGAATTTTTTGCAAAATAAAATTTATGACGTAAATTACGATTTCCCGTGAATTGCATTGAAAACTGTGGAAAATTAACGACTCGCGAGCCCTTTAAAGAGAAGGTACTTGCTAAGTAAACTGTCCGGCGTGGTGATGGGGGAAGGATCGAGTCGCGAGGGAGAAAAGTTCAAATTGATGTGCGCTGTAAATTTTGCAATATCTCGGCCTCTATCGTAGAAACTTCTTTTTTTTAACTGGGGTAGCTCGACGAAAAAATAACAATGGGCATATTTACGAATTCGTAGAATAGCCCTGAACCTCGAAATTAAGTAATGTTTTATTGAAGAACACGAACGAAAATAAAAAAATTAAAACGTCAATGTCTGTGTCCACGCATTTGTTTTAATTGAAGTTTTATGGCCGAGTTAGTAACATTTTCTGTTCTCACATGGCCAATCCAGCGATTTGGAAAAACTGCATCTAAATATGCACGCACTAGCCGAGAAAAATGCGGTGGAGCTCCGTCTTGCATGAACCAAATATCTCTTCTTAAATAAAGTAGAACTTCTTCATACCCTGAAAGCATTTTTGCTTGCCCACCCAGAAGTCTGGATTTCAATCCTCTTAATTTTTCTATTTGGTCTCGAATGAAAGATCTAGTTTACAAAAAATTTGTTGGTTCGCATGAAGAGTTGTGGCAAATAATACAAATCGCTGCTAACGAAGTCAGACGCAATCCCAATATGTTGTTTCAAACTCGAAGATCTCAGAAAACGTTGTGTAAAGTGTATCAGTGTCAACGGTAGATTCTACGAACAATTACTTTAAATTATTATTACGTATTTCTTTTGTTTTATTGTTAACTGTTGTTGTAAAAAACGATTTAAAATTTTAACTTTCAACACCCTGTATTTTCGAAGCTATCATCTTTCGGATAAGGCATGTTGCGCAAATGGTCACCATTTCACGTGTAATATCTTCAGCTTTTGATTTTCCCATTGTTAATGAATCACCCTGTATATCCTTCTGCTACATTGCATTTTGATCATTATTTGGGCTCGTATATAATAAGTAGATTGAGACAATTAATTCGACTTTCTCTTCCCTGTGTTTTTGTCACTCTCTCTAAGAAGACATTTAAAGGCTGTGTGCATCTCTATACAGGGTGTAACTAAATAAGTGTAAAACATTTAAGGGGGTGATTCCTCATCGAAAAAAAGATAGGATCTTTCATATAAAGAAACTTCATTGGAGCATCCCGTGTTAAGATACAGCCCCTTAAAGGGGGTACATAAAATTTGTTTAACAATTTTTTTCACAAGCACTAAACAAGTTACAATATTGAAATTAACCTGACATTTTCTACTACCAAAAAGACACTTAGCCAGTAATTTATTTGGTTTACCCCATGGTAGTAAGGGGTGGAAAACGCAACCCCTAAAATTTATTTCCAACGTAATTTTTTGTCTTATTATTTTTTTACCATTTAAAAAATTATTTCCGATAGCCTGTTTCATTCTAAAAAAAAATGTCTCTTGAATTTTTTGCCCAAATTAAACCAGTTCGCAGTAAAAAATTATTTTACGAACAACTACAGAGATACATCGTCATAAATGCGGACTGGATTTACTGTTATTTTGTAGTTACTACCTGCATTAAATGATTAAAGGGGAATAATCAAAACTAATTTAATAATAACAAAACATACAACATGTAGAAATCATAGTAAATGTTCAATATGTCTACCTTCAGACATTACGCATGCGTCTAGACGTCGGCGCATTGAGCCACGTATTCGCTCAAATATTCCTGGAGTCTCTCTAATTACCCTGCACGCATCGATAATGCGGTTTCTTAAGTCCTCTACATCGCGAACAGGAGTACGATAAACCAAATGCTGCAAATGGCCCCAAGTAGACAAATCCAGAGGATTGAGATCCGGGGATCGAGCGGGCCAATTCTGTGGTCCTCCTCGACCTATCCACTGATTTGCATATGTTTCAGTTAAATGCTGACGTGCTACTTGACTAAAATGGGCGGGAGCCCCATCATGCATAAAAACCATATCCCTTCTGACGCCCAAAGGAACTTCCTCCAGCAGTACGGGGGGATGCACTTTTCTTAAAAATTGAACGTATGCCTCACCATTTAATCGAGGAGGTAGAAAATGAGGCCCAATTAAATAATCCCCAATAACTCCGACCCACACCTTAAGAGAAAACTGTTCTTGATGGTTAGTTTCGACAATAGCGTGATGGTTTTCATCAGCCCATATGTGGTAATTATGAAAATTAATAATCTTGTCCCGAGAAAAACTACATTCGTCTGTGAATTCGATCGTCTTCAGAAAGTCACGATTTCTTCTAATCATTTCCAGCATCCAATTGCAAAATTCAAGACGGTTCGGAAAGTCTCGCGGTAACAGTGCCTGTACTCGTTGCAGATGGTAAGGGTATAAGAGATGTTCCTTTAAAATTCGAAATACCGTCATATGATCAACATTTAGCTGGAAAGCAATCTTTCTAGTACTGGTAGTAGGTTGTTCTTCTATCAAATTAAGTACTGCTGCCTCAAGCTGTGGTGTTCTTACTTCTCGATGGCGACCACAATCCTGCGTTCTTTTGTTGAATGAACCATATTCACGTAATCGTTGATGAAGTCAGACAAATATTCTATGTGAAGGATGCTGCCGTTGAGGATACATTTCAGCATATCTTGTAGAAGCTTCTAACCCATTCCCCTGCGACAGACCGTAAACGTAATGCATATCAGCCATTTCCTCATTTGTGTATGCCATTTTAATAACAAGTGAATTATTAAAGTAACAAATTAAGAACAGAACAATACACAATTAGTATTACTTCAATTTCAAAAATTTACAAACTGACAGCTTGATTCCAATTTAATTGTCAGTATCGCTAATGGCGGCCTACTAGATAAATTAGTTTCGTATTTTCGTTTTATGGCGATATGTATCTTGTTCGTAAAATAATTTTTTGCTGCGAACTGGTTTAATTTGGGCAAAAAATTCAAGAGACATTTTTTTTTAGAATGAAACAGGCTATCGGAAATAAATTTTTAAATGGTAAACAAATAATAAGACAAAAAGTTACGTTGGAAATAAATTTTAGGGGTTGCGTTTTCCACCCCTTACAACCATGGGGTAAACAAAATTAATTACTGGCTAAGTGTCTTTTTGGTAGTAGAAAATGTCAGGTTAATTTCAATATTGTAACTTGTTTAGTGCTTGTGAAAAAAATTGTTAAACAAATTTTATGTACCCCCTTTAAGAGGCTGTATCTTAACACGGGATGCTCCAATGAAGTTTCTTTATATGAAAGATCCTATCTTTTTTTCGATGAGGAATCACCCCCTTAAATGTTTTACACTTATTTAGTTACACACTGTATAGTTCATTCCATCCAGGCAATGCGACAGATTTAACAGATTGAATTTGTTAGGTCTAACCCTACATTAATTTTCTCTGTCTTAACAATATTTTAACTACCATAACTCTTTTAATTTTAACAGAATATTACCTACTTATACCAACACTTTATTGAACGTTATATGGTACCGTTATATTAGAGCTTAGTTATGTCAAGGAACTGCTTATAATGCACTTCCGAATGACTCTGCTACTAGAAGAAATTGCCATAAACGATCGACCTTCTCGGCTGCGACCAAGTCGACGTAAAGGTAATCCCTTTCGAAATAAATCCTTCAAGACAAACCCAACAGAACCCAGAGAGAGCAGCCTTAACTCCGAGATATGCATTATAATCCTGGATAAATCACCGGCTGATTTATTAATTACTTTAATAGAAATCGAATAGTCGCGTTTAATTGAAATCGTGATTTACGCGCCGTTTGTCTTTGGGAACAGTTGTTTACGGGCCGCTTTGCCTGTCCGATTACATAATTTGTTGTCCGGCGTGCACTTTGGAAGATATAATGGCCGTAGCGGACTAGAACTGGACTCTGGAGGAGATAAATTTCAGGTTACGGACAGCGCGCGGGGAATTTTTCTTCGAACCAAGTGTTATTGGTGAATGTAACGCGTCAAAATTATACCCAGGGCGCACTATCTTTACTCCCACTCGTACGGAAAGATTAATGTGATGGGAAAAGTTCTTATATAAGGTCATTTGTGATTAACCAACTGGCAATAAGTCATTTACAGAGTGAGTATACAGTTTGGTGGTTTCGAAGAAACTTGAAATTGGAGAAAAATTTGACTGAGTTTCAAATTGTATCCGCAAATTCGACGACTTTAATACTGTTTAAAAAAAATGGATAAAGAAATTATAATAAAGGGTGGTAGATACCACCGTTTGTTTATCTTAGCTTCAATTTAATATACAGAGTGTAAATAAATAAGAGGTGATTTCTGGCGGTATCAGAAGTTTGTAACATTCACTATTTACACAGCGTGAATGTCACCATTTTTAGCTATAACACTGCTCGTGTGCAACATTTAACAGCTTTTTGATGAAATTCAACTTTGTTATTACACCTAGTTAGTTTTGTTTCCACCTGTATACTGCTGTATTGTTGATATATCATAAATCTTTTTTATACCCTACAACCAGTTATAGAACACTGATGTAATGAACCATATTCTATGTTTGTAATGTAATAATCTTTGTAATTGAATCTTTACTTGTAATCTTTACTGGTGAGCTCTGATGAGAGAGAGAGGAAAAAAACTCTAAAATTCTATTAGTACGTGGTTGTACAACATTGAAGGTCATAAAAAATAAGTAAAATTCAAGTGGTTACTAAACTGAAATCTACTAGATTGAATTTAAAACCAAAAATTTCATTATTTAGTAAATTACCTTTGTATGATGGATTTCACTAGTCATAGGTGATAAAATTTAAATAAACCTTTGGTTTAGCCTTATATCACACGCGAGCTCGAGTTACAAAATGAAAGAGAGCTGGAAGTCGCTCCGACAAGGGTTTTATTAAATTAAATCTTACAAAAAATTCACACCACTATGATTGGTCGTTTGAACAAAATAAATTTCGTACTGGGCAACTGCTATTTAATCACCACTGAACAGGTTGTATCATTGACCATAACCTAGGTCCAAACTGTTATTTGATCTACTTTAGTTCGCGTCTTAGGTATAATGGAGTTCCTTGTTCGACATATGACAGTAACAAATAAATAACCTTCAATACTTGACATCCAAGTAACCTAAATGTGGTGGTGGATTGGTCCATCAGATTCGTTTACAATTAAACAAAAAGGAAATAAAAGGTTGTACAGTTAAATTACGCAAGTACAGATATTACAATTCGAATAGAATTACATTTCGCTTCAACAAAATTCTCCAAGTTCACAAACAGGTAGCTAATAGCAAACATTTATAGAATATAGTTCATTAAATCAGTGTTCTATAACTGGTTGTAGGGTATAACAAAGATTTACATGATGTATCAACAATACAGCAGTATATAGGTGGAAACAAAACTAACTAGGTGTAATAACAAAGTTAAATTTCATCAAGATCTCAAGAAGCTGTTAAATGTTGTGTACGAGCAGTGTTATAGCTAAAAATTGTGACATTCAATGTATACATAGTGAATGTTGCTAGTTCAAGGTTGTTAATAATTCTTAACATTCTTTTTTGTACAAACTTGATTCGTTTACTTAATATGCAAAGTTACACTAACGCCAAAAAGCCTTTATTTATCTCATTTATCATCTTGTCAATAGTAACTTTACGCTGAAATGTTTCCTCAAAGTATTACTCATCATCACACTTTGTTTGATCGATGAAGAATTGGACACCAGCGTTAGAAAAATTTCTTTGTGTTCAGTATCAACTTTTACATTCCCTTCATACAGTGAATCTCATGTTTTTATATAAATGGTTTTATCTATAACTGCCCTGTTACATGTATCGACTAAGAAAATAACCTGAAAATCTCAGTTTTTCATTTCAGTGACTCCGTCTGTGTTTTTGTGGTCTCTGTTTTATTGTTCATACTGTTCTCTTCTAATATAGATTGGTTTAGGATATGAATTGTGGCTCAATTTTTAAATTAATTTTAGAATTTAGAAATTAACTTTGAAATAATCATAAACATATGTAATTTTAAAAAAATTATTACCTATTCGTAGAGTCCTAAAGATGCCACAATAAAGGTGGCAAAACGTCGATAAAGAAAAAATTACTGTGTTTTATTTGAGTTTTGGCCTTAATTCCCACCTTGGACTACCAACAATTTATACAGAAACTATACAGCACATATCTTGTTTAAAGACAAAACCAATGTTTCAAGAGGATCCATAATTAATCTTACCATAATAACCACATATAGACAGAAGAAAATCCATATGCCTTAACTCAAGTTCATCATCAGCAACAGTTTTCTTTGAATGCACGAATTGATATTGAAGACCATTTGTTTGGTTCACATTTTGTACCATCTAGGTTGAAAGCAGATTTATACAGGGTGATTCAAAAAATCGCTGACAGACTTCTAGGGTAAGTAATACATGAAAAATTAAGACAAAAACTCTTAATAAACATAGGGTCGCAAATGCCTCCTTAACGAGATACAGGGGGTCAAAGTTTCCGTAAAATTAAAGCATAAAAATGACAAAAATAAGCTTTTAATCTAGTTTACTTAACTCACTTGTACACATTGACATTAGTGACAGGCGATGTTTAATTTTATTTTGAATAGCACAAGCCTACTATGCGAAACTAAAATGAATGAAAATAAAATTGGATTTACAAATTTTCTACAAAGGTTTTTCTCTTAAAAATGGTTGCTTTAATCCAAATTTTGCAAGAGACCAGTTCGATAGACAATTGAACACGTTACACGAAAATAGTGCCCTTTTGACAAAATTAGCAGTGGCGTAGAAAATATTTTAAAAAAGGGTCACGTTGACCCCGTCTCTACGACACTGCTGCTCATAACATTTTGAGCAGTACATCAAACATTGGTCTTAAGGTGCTAACTACGCATAGCAAATTTGAAATAGAAATGTTCAGGCATTTTGGAATTATAGTAGACAATGTTTAATTTTACAGAAACTTTGACACCCTATATCTCGCTAAAGAAACATTTGCGACCCTATGTTTATTAAAACTTTTCGTCTTAATTTTTTATGTATTATCTACCCTAGAAGTCTGTCAGCGGTTTTTTGAATCACCCTGTATACACCTACATTCTTGAAGAGGTAGTACCAGTAGTGTCGTAGCTCACCTTTGCTCACCATGCATGATGGTGCAATATTTAAATGAAACATAGCTCGTAGGGGATATTAGTTTTGACCCCCTCGAGCACCTGATTTGAATCTTTAGATTTTGGTATATTGAGTAAGAAATTCAAGAACTGAGAAACCGCATTATTAATTAATTTGTAGTAATTCCAAATTTTTCAGGAATTTTTAAGCGGATACACTGTAAGAAAAATTGGACTTATTTTCACTCAATTTCACTCAATAATGCATTAATTTCTGTCCACACCCGATTGAGTGAATGCAATATACAACTGTTTTGTTCATTTATCATTACTTTATCTCATGCTGAAGTAATGGCAGTCAAACTTCTTACACCCTGTATGTAACTTATTTTTATATTGAAGATAAATTTATTTTTTTTTATTTTAAAAAATGCGCTCATTATATTATTGCACCAATGAAGTCGTGCCTTTATTGTACAAGCGTCATCGAACTAAAGTTATTTCGTTAAAAAATATATGACTTCTCTATTTAAATATAAAATATTACAGAATACATTACATGTATTGGGTGTCTATAAAAGATAATGTAATTTTATTTTTTTGAAATATCACGAAAATTGTAATTTCAATTGTAACTTGGATTTTGGACACTCACCTTTGGAGTCACTTCAACGACCTTTTTAGCAACGTAGTAATTCCAGGAAACGGATTTTGAACTCTGTCTCCACTTAGACGATTTTCAGGTACCCTGACTCGTTAAACGCTGATCAAAGGACGCTTCTCAAAATTAGCACACCGTCAGTGTCCATCTAAGCCAAATCTGTGATCTTTTTTGTAGGAGTCCGTTTCAAGTGCGTCCGTGAGAAAGTTGGCCGGTACACAATTGTCGGCGACGGCGGTTCTCGCTAATTGTTAGCAGAAAATTCGCGGAAGCCCGACAGTAGTCGTTGTTTTTTTGCGCATTCATTAAATCCATGCGTTATTTGTGTGCCGATGTCAATAATTTTCTTCTGACCGGTCTATTTCTATTGTGAGGGGGTTCCGGGAAATAATCAATTCTCAGGTTGATCAACTTCTCCAATTGGGTTAAAAATATTTCATTGGGATGCCAAAAGAAAGGTAAATATACTTAGGCAAGCTCATTTTGCTTTGCCTAAATATATTTCTAAAAACAATTAAGTGACGTCTTATTAGCATTATCTCAATAAAGAATGTAAAAAACAATGTATTAATGCTTAAATTGATGTTTCCCTAATTAAGTACAGCATCAAATTATGCTTACAAAATCCACCTGTTGTAAATAACAAAAATGGAATAATTTCTTGTTATCATTTACTTTGATTTACCATTTACCACCATGATTTTATAATTACAGTTCTGTCCAATGATACATATAGTCGCGTCGCTGTAGAAAAGGTGTCTCATCTCGTAAGTCAATTTTTTTCATTAGTAACATTGTTTTTTTTTTAAACAATTTGGGTCGAAAATCGGTTTTTCCAATATATTGAAAAAACTATTGATCTTAGAGAAAAGTGTTCTCCAGACGAAATATGGGCAATAAAAAACCTACAAAATGCCGCCTGATAAATTAAAATCGGATAAATTGTTTAAAAGTTATTGCAAAAAAACACATTAAAAAAAAACGTGGAAAAATAGCATTTTTTTAATTATTCATAACTTGGTTGTCATTTTTTGGAATTTTATAAATATGCCCAAAAGTTGTGAGTTTTATTGTTCTTCAAAACTGTGCAAAAGATGGACGCTGTTGGCCCAATAGTTTTTGTAAAAATGCATAACTTTAACCTTGCGCCTCTCCGAAAGTAATTAACAAGAAAGGATCGATGTTACTAACTTAGCTTTGTATTTAAATGGAATTTTGACTTATTGTCAGGGGCCCTTTTGATTTTTGTATTAAAAATAAATCATTTTTTTTATAAACATTTAGGTTATCTCCAAAACTATGCACAATATTTAATTATAAAAAGTGTGATTGCATAGCCAATTAAAAAAATACACATTAAAAAAAATGTTCCTACGCTCTTTTGGAGCCGAGTTAAGACTTTTTTTCAAAAAATCACAGCGCCTCTGTAAAAATCAAAAAGGGCTCTGGTAATAAATCAAAATTCCATTTAAATACAAAACTCAGTTAGATTTTAAGCTTTAAAAATCGACTTTCTAAGCTTTTGTTAATAACTTCCGGATAGAAAGTTAAAGTTATACATTTTTACCCTTGATGGGGTAAATAAATAGAATTTTGGGCCCATAGCGCCCATCATTCGCACAGTTTTGAAGAACAATAAAACATACAACTTTTAGGCATATATAACCAAGTTATGAATAATTAACGTTTTTTTGATGTTTTTTTTTTGCAATAACAAACAATTTATCCGATTTTAATCTATCAGGAGTCATTTTGTAGGTTTTTCCAATACATGGGAAAACTTTCGACCCAAATTGTTTAAAAAAACAATGTTGCTAATGACTTACTGCTAATTGACTCATGAGATGGGACACATCTACTGCCTTCCCCTGCACATTTCAACAAATAACGGACGTCAGTTCATCGATTTTTTTAGCCCATTTACTGCTATAGTGACGCGTCTATATACAGGGTCGGAAAGTACCGATGGTCCATCTGCCGTTACGTGAGAGCGATAAAGTAAGTCATAGAAATCCGTGCGATAGAGAAAGATGGCTATAATGAAGGCGTCTAATAGTCACCGCCCATTTCGCCCTTCCACAAATAAGAAGTGGATATTATTTGTGGAAGGGCGAAACGGCCGGTGACTATGAGACGCCTTCATTGTAGCCATCCTTCTCTATCGCATGGATTTCTATGTCTTACTTTATCGCTCTCACGTAACGGCAGATGGACCATCGGTACTTTCCGAACCTGTATATACCATCGCTGAATGTTCAATCTTTGTCATTCTTGTGCAAGAGAAAGTAGTTCGATGGAAAATAATACGGGTTAACCATATACTAGAAAGAAATGAATTGAAGACAGCCAGTAATTGTCATATCAAATTATAAAGTATTATTACTTTATGCTTTCATGTCTTGTTTCATGATGGACACACAGTTATAAACTTGAAAAAATAACTATTTTCTTGAATTTGTAATACATTTATTAGCGCATATCTGTTTTAGTATACCGTAATCTTGAACTAAGTAAATTCTTTCTGGGTCGAGGTTTTTTTTATTTAAACGAAACAAATTTAAGTAGTTAAATACATTAATAATTTATTTGCTTATAATTTGAGCATGTTGTCTACATGCTATATGAGAACTGTTAATGTATTTCTAATGACAAACTTATATTTGACTGCTTTATACAGGTATGTTAGAATTATTAAACATTTGAAAGAAATAGTCCATATGTAAGACAAAATTAATCAATAGGTACATCTATTAAAGCTGGATCCTATTAATATTTTCCCTACATTTATCTACGTGTAAACAATTTGAATCTTGTATTACCTACTTCAAAAATTTTTAGAAGTTGGTTTAGTGTGATTAAATTTCTTGGAGTAACTACAACAAATTATGTTACAATTTTAACACCCATAACATTAGATAAATGGTAGATTATTACACTGATTGTATTATTTTGGATAGAGCAATAGGCGAACTTTGCTTTTTATTTTAGTTTTATACAGGATGTTTCAGTTCGAGTGATGCAAACTTTAACCAAAAATAGAACTCAATAAATAATTCAGAATTGCCTTATAAAGCAAGGGTCTAAGTCTCACCGTTTTTACTGTACACTGTACAGGGCCGTATTGGTCGGTTTTTAAAATCATATTATTTATGAAATCTTTGATATGCTTATAACAAATTGATGCAAATTTGGTGTAGTGTTAACATTTACACATGTGCATAATTTACTGTAAAATTTACAAATTCTTGTAGGTCAGTGGCGTAGGAATGGGTAGTAAAGCGGGATTTTTTACCCCAACTTCTACGCCAATGACCTAATAATCGTTTGGGATTAATTTTTAGATTCCGTGGACAATTCTACATAAAAAAAGGTATACTTGCTGAAAATAGTGTTCGTTTTACCGAAAATCTCAGTTGAATGGGAGACCGTTCTTCCGATCTAAGAAATTTAGTTTCTTAAGGACGGGGAATAAATTTTAAATTAATATTATTATATCACGTATTAGAATTCAAAACAATAGTAAGTAATATGTTTACATCGTCGAAACGACTGGTAAATTCTATATATAATCCCTTCTGTTTTATTTATTGCATTCATAATGTGATGAGGATCGACGGAAACAATGCCCTGTGTATTTATCTGCGCTTGGCAAACAAAATTTGCTTCAATTCGAGGCATTTTACCAAACTGATGTATTCCTACTATTACTTGCCTACAACCTTTCCCATTTGAATATTTACAGCAAAAGTTGCAAGTTTGAAAGTTTCGTTTATCACAAATGACCTCGGTTTTTCGCTTCATTATCCGGTATTTTAATCAAAAGCTTTGATCTTAAATCATGTATATCATTCAAATTTAATTGATACAGTTCATCACGACGACTTGCGCCGGCAACACCAAATATTAAGGCAACCTAAAAAGGAAAAACCTTCACATCTATTATTCATTAAGTAAATATTGTCTGCTGCTTCAAGTTGTTTATTTGACAAAACTCTTGACTTCTTTGGTTTAGTTGTCATCTTGACGTTTCAGGAAAATACGTAATTTTAAATATTTTTATGTATCAACGTTTTCGATTTATTCTCTGTAATAAACCTAATAGTCCAATTAAATAAGCCTTTATATCGAAATTTTGGTCAACTTGCCTGAATTTTTGATATGAGTTAGTTTGAGGTATGTTATAACAATAAGTGACAGTAATTTTTTGTTCAACCCCCGGCCAAGGGTGAAAAAAGATAAAACAAAGGAGTTTTTCAAGATAACTCAAAAGGGGCATGGGCTAAAAAAAAATTTTCTTATAAAAGTTGTAAAGCATACAACTCTACATAAAAATGGCATCTTGACTTTTTCTTGTACTATTAAAATTAACAGAGTTAGGGAGGCTAGAAGTTAGGGAAGATTTCAGAAATTTAAAAAAATCATAACAAGCAGAAAAACGAATGAATTTTGTATTTTTTTTCAATCTACTCTAAAAAAATGTAAAAAGACACGTATTTTTTTATCGGCGGAAAAACATATTTACGGGGTGAAATACACCCTCAAAGTTCGCCCCCCCAAATCAGTTTTTTTTTAAATTTCTGGGGTTCTAATCAATATTTTGAAATGAAACAAAATGGAAATTACTTATGATAAAATACAAATATTTCGCAAGTGATTCCGTGTTTGGGGGTTGCTACCCTTATTTTTTATTTCAGAAAAACTATATTTTTTATTTATAAAAAAATCATATTTATTCAAAAAGAATTAAAAATATGATTTATGTAAACAAATTGACCTATTTCGAGGTTTTCGTTAAAATCTCTGTTTAGGAGGGCGAACAACAAATTTGAAATTATTATAATTTTCTTATTAAAAATTAAAAAATATATCTATTTCTCTGAAAAGAAAGATTACATTTTTTAGAGTAGATGGAAAAAAATTACAAAATTTATTAATTTTTCTGCTTATGATTTTTTTAAATTTCTGAAATCTTCCCTTAACTTCTAGCCTCCCTAACTCTGTTAATTTTAATAATACAAGAAAAAGTCAAGAGGCAATTTTTATGTAGAATTGTATGCTTTACAACTTTTATCTAGACCTTACCCGTTCTGAGTTATCTTGAAAAACCCCTTTGTTTTATCTTTTTTCACCCTGTCACTTATTGTTATAACATACCTCAAACTAACTCATATACAAAAAAATTCAGGCAAATTGACCAAATTTCGATTTAAAGGCTTATTTAATTGGACTATAAATAAAATTCACTTAAATAAACATCTTGGTGAAATATACTTTACTTAAATGAAGCTTATGGTATGCTAATACCTACTTAAATGCATTCTTAAATAAAATTGGTTATCTTCTTTCTCTATTTGAATAATTTAGTTCTTTTGATGATTTGAAAAGCTGTAAAAATTGATGTAGTTTAAAACCTCGTTACGTTCTACTACAAAAGAAACAGACATAAACATCATAACGAATTATCATTGAACAGGCGACCAACAATTTTTCCTGGAGTATTTTCAGAAGGAACCGGTCTACGTGGTGCGTTTCCTAAAGAAAAATAACATACAGCTGCGTTCAAACGGACGATTATTACAGCCTTGTCGGTGCGATTACACTATTAAATTTCAATAGGAGTGCGGGACTGGTTATTCCGACAAATTGCCGTACAATTTTATTGAAATGCCTCTCAGTTGATGCGGTGACGTGTAAATAGTGCGGTTTGCGTTCGCTTTAAATGGCGCCGCCGCTTCGCAAAGCTCACTAGATATCGCGGATTTTTTTAGATTCGGCTGTTGAAAGAGCGACAATGCTCTCCGGACGTAGGGAAAAACTTGCTGAAGCGTTTTTTGTAAAAAATACTCTAATGCGAAGCTTGTACCGTTTATTCAGGTACGATTAACCTAGAGGTCGTGCTAGGGGAAGTGAATCTATTATAATAACGTTATTAGTGCACAATTAATTAATTGTGTTTTAATATGTTAGGTACTAACCAGTAACCACCAGGAAGCTGCTCTACTAATTAAGTTATTAATAACTGATTTTATTTCACCCAAAAGTCGATTTTAAAATGACGTTTCTGAATTACCGTACTAACATACAACTGTGTCCAAATAATAATGAGAATTACTTATTTCAAATTCGCGGATATTATGATGAAAGCATACAATAATTTTTTCGTAGGTTGGTAGTACTGTCCTTGATATCTTTGCAGAGTTTCAAGATAATATATTTAATTGCTGCAGAGCTACTCGTGTTTTTGAAAACCTACGAATTTGAGTTTATCGATTTTCACTATGGCCACATTTTTATTAAAAAAAAATATTCACTTAATTTCTGGATATTTTGTACTACCACATAATAGTCCACAGTACAGGCCCCCTCTGGAAAGTTGATTACCACATACTTTATAACTCCTGAGGAGCTTCGTTTTGACGAGTCTACCACATTTTTCTGCGACTTTTCTCGATTCCTCCGCTTTTCCACTAGGAAAAGTCCAAAAACATGGCAATTTCCCGGGGTCTTGAAAACTCAAGACCACATCTTTTATTTTTAGCTTAAGTAACTGGAAATTTTGTTGTAAATGCCGATTTAAATTTGTCCGACAGAAATTCGTCCGACATTGACGTGTCTACCTGTCGAAACATGCCAAAATAACAGGGTATTAAAAATCATTAGGTAATTTTTAGTAAAATTAATTGTAAATAATTAATTCAGTCAAAAAGTATTGTTGTCCGACAAATTTCAAGGCGCGTTTTTTCAGTCCGACAGCTGGAAATCGGAATTTTCACAGGGTATGAAAAATCTATTACCACATATCTAATTTTCATTTTTTCCACTTTTAAATTTACTGTACAAAATAGTGATATAAGTGTCCGACGATTTAATGTCCGCAAATTATTAAAAAATCAATAAATCAATAANGTAGACTCGTCAAAACGAAGCTTCTCAGGAGTTATAAAATATGTGGTAATCAACTTTCCAGGGGGGACTTGTACTGTGGACTATAATTCCTTGCACTTTAAAGCAGTTAAAAGTTATTGGCAAAAACCCATTTATTGAAAGTCATCTTCAAATGCGTCTACCTCCCGTAGGGTGGATTTGCGGACCCATGTTTATATGAAATTTTTGTCTTATTTTGAATCCACTATTTCCGAACACTCTGTATATTAAAAACCGGTTTTATTTGAGGCCCAATTCTTCCGGAAATTTTGACTATATGACGTTATAGCAATTTATCCATTCTAGAATTAATTTTTCTAATGTGGCCCCTTCAAATTTCTTTCTAATTTAAACTCTACTGACTACATTAATATGCAAAGTCCTTATGAACATGATAATTGATATAATCAAAAAATGAAGATAGAAGAGATAAACATGGTTATCCTGCGTAATGAATTTCCTGTTAATGAAAATAGCAGGCAATTTGGTTGTTACCAGCAACAATATATTCAAAGATACTTTAATTAAGCAATTTTTGTTAATACTACTAAATTAAAAGATTCTATTAAAAGTTGATGTACAACAATCATTGAAGATTTGTTTCGTTTAAAATTTCTGTATGTTTCTTTCATATGAAACTATTACAGTTTATTTAGTTTTTCTATTTTTGTTGATATATTTTTTTCTAGGTGTTCTAGATTATTTGAGTTAATTCATAGAATTCCTTTTTATATCTTTATTTCCTGACTTAGTACAACTCTTCTTGGTAAGTCGAATTTATTGCTTCTTCTAAGTTTTAGATAAAAGTTGTATAATATCAAGTAACCAATATGCTGGTGACTGAATTTGACCCATTACCTTCGAATATTTTTTCTTGTATGTCCTTGCAGATCATTTGGAAATCAAACTTATTCACTCATCAAACTCATTTTTCTCTGGATAACTAGACAATTGTTTTAAACAAAAATTCTAAAATTTTGAATGACAAATTAGTTGATGTCCTTGGATTTGACTTAACAGCTGGTCAGTTATCAATCTCCAGAATTGAGTATCTTCAAATTTTAATTATTAACTTGACAATGTTTCAATTTCAAAATTGTTGTCAAGATAATAATAGTTTTAGTTGAATACGTCTATTACATTCCACTACTTTTATTATCGATTATTTTTTGCAGAAAGTGAGTTTGACCTTCAAATTATTTGTAAGGACATNGACCCCGGGAAATTGCCATGTTTTTGGACTTTTCCGAGTGGAAAAGCGGAGGAATCGAGAAAAATCGTAGAGGAAAAATGTGGTAGACTCGTCAAAAGGATGCCCCTCAGGAGTTATAAAGTATGTGGTAATCAACTTTCCAGGGGGGGCCTGTACTGTGGACTATAATTCCTTGCACTTTAGTAGTAACTTACTCCTCTCCTTCAAAGCAGTTAAAAGTTATTGGCAAAAACCCATTTATTGAAAGTCATCTTCAAACGCGTCTACCTCGCGTAGGGTGGATTTGCGGACCCATGTTTATATGAAATTTTTGTCTTATTTTGAATCCACTATTTCCGAACACTCTGTATATTAAAAACCGGTTTTATTTGAGGCCCAATTCTTCCGGAAATTTTGACTATATGACGTTATAGCAATTTATCCATTCTAGAATTAATTTTTCTAATGTGGCCCCTTCAAATTTCTTTCTAATTTAAACTCTACTGACTACATTAATATGCAAAGTCCTTATGAACATGATAATTGATATAATCAAAAAATGAAGATAGAAGAGATAAACATGGTATATAAATATGCTGGTGACTTTGAATGACCCATTATCTTCGAATATTTTTCTTGTATGTCATTGCAGATCATTTGGAAATCAAACTCATTCACTGATCAAACTCATTTTTCTCTGGATAACTAAACAATTGTGTTAAACAAAAATTATATTGTTTTAAATGGCAAATTAGGTGGTGTCCTTAGATTTGACTTAACAGCTGATCAGTTCCAGAATTGAATTTTAATTATTAACTTGACAATGTTTCAATTTCAAAATTGTTGTCAAGATAATAATAGTTTTAGTTGAATACGTCTATTACATTCCACTACTTTTATTATCGATTATTTTTTGCAGAAAGTGAGTTTGACCTTCAAATTATTTGTAAGGACATCCTAGAAAAATTCTTTGTTCCCAAATTCCGCCATAAAATTTGGCACTGCATTGTTGCTGACATAAAAAGTAGCGTGTTTCATATGACATTAAGTTGACCTTAGTTTGACCTTGCAACTTGTGAAGGTCACTATCTAATTTTCCATACAAAATGCTACAAATTTTGCTTGGAACAATTTTGTAGAGATATTAAGAGAAATGAGTTTTACTCTTCATCGAGCTTCTCAAGTTGTTTGAGAAAACGGATAATTTTTGAACTATAGTATTTGATCAATCAAATATCCTGCTTTCTTCAAAAATAAATAATTTGCATTCGATGTAATTTTTTGAAGCGACCCGTCCTATTTCCAGCACACCGCCGATAAACGCAGCAGTTCCACTTCAGGGAAGGCTATAATTAGACCGAGAACCAGCGACTGGCGATCAGACCTGGCCATTATTATGGTTATTATTCCGGAGTATTTACTGAAAACCAATACCCGGCCCGTCGAACGGTTTGTTTAGTCTTTAACCTCTCTTCCAATTATACACACATACCACCCAATCTATCTTGTAAAACGGTGCAATAACGTTCACTTGGTAATTGCCGGTGCTGGCCGTATGGGAAGGAAGCCCTAGTCGTAAAATTCACTTTATTGATGGATCGCCGTAACGGAATATGCATTTTTTCGGCAACAGTCATAATACCGAGGATTGCTATGTTATAGTGGCTGTCGGATCAATTCAGATCGATCCCACTTCTGAATCAAGTTAGAAAATGTCTTAGCATTAACTTTGAATAAATCAGAACAGGAATATATAGGAATATATACACCAAAATTGATTATATTGACAATTTTGTAGACAGACAATTTTAAATTGTTAATATTATCTGATATTTTATATACATTTTTTTTAATAGTAAATAAAATGCTTTAATAATATTCTCAATAATCAAAACAGTGGAAATTTAATAAAATTAATAATGAAAATTTTTAAAACTTATTGGGAACTGCTGGAATCGTCTCCGAACAATGAAATGGAATTGGTGATAACATATGGAATCAACCGCTGATCAAAACTGTGTATAGCGATTTTCAAATAAACATGACCTACACTTGTAAATAGAGCTAGCTGAGCTATCGGCGGTATCAGCGGTTCCAAAAATATTTTTTTCTTTATATTGAGTCATTACAAATAAAAAATTATTCTATGTGCAAAAAAATATTTCTGCCAACTGAATTTTCTCAACTCGATTTATTTACTCTTCAACTGTCCTCTCAAAGTTCGTAAACGATCTGTTTGTATGCGTAGGTACTACCAATAGACACGCAAAAAAATGAATTTTGAAACAGTCTACAAATCAGCACAGATTTAACTTTTGTGAAAATTAAGTTTTAAACACTATGAAATCTAAAAACTATTTAAGTCATTTTACACCATCATCACTTTATTTTGGTCTGTATAAATATTACCAAGCATTCAAGCTTTGAGTAAATCTTGTTTTCATTTATGGGTAGATCTTGTTTTTTATTTAATTTGTATCGCAAGTGAACAGAAAATTTAAAAAAATCTGTAGCAATGATTAAGACTTTACAAACTATAAGATTTTATTAATTTTTCTATTCTGTTAACATGTTAACAGCTACTGTAATCGATAACCTTCAACATTCACAATTTTTTTAGTAAATGTAATCAGTAATATTGCAAAAAAGTATTAATAAGGTCTTCTTAAAATGTCACACAAACGCTAAGTTAAATGTTTCTGTAAATGTTACGTTTATCTTGTGATTTTTTTCACTATTAATAAATAAATTTGCAGCACTATTATAAGAAATCTACTGAATAAGTTCCCTTTGCTTCTATTTATTCTACTGTTTTCTGGTCATGATAGTACAAGTTGTAAAACGTAGCTCAGTCCAGGTGTTCATGTCATAAAAAGATGTAGGTGTATTACCTTCGCTGTTGACAGTAATAATTGCAATAATTTCAATTTTCATGTAAAATTCTGTCACCATACCATTATTGTTATAATTTTATAAATTGAATAATATTGAAGGAACTATAATAATTCTTATATTTTTCAGCTTTTAATATTTCCTTAATACTCTAGTCGAATTAGAGTTTGAACGTGAAAAAATTATTAGTGGACATATGCACTTTATGACGGGGAAGAGTATGTAGAATAACAATGTCAAAAGAGTAACCGAATTTGAAACGTTCAAGTCAAAAATCTCGCGCGCGACGAGATCGGCATTCACGCGCGGGCGCGGGCCTGGCGCTCCTCTCGCGTATAGGCCCTTCATTACCGTTAATCTTTACCGCTGCTTGCGCGTTTATTACATGAACTATCAATGTAAAACTTTTTGGAAATAAATGTTCAACCCTCTCTTTAATTGTCTCTAAAATCCTGGTCCAATATGTCCAATACTTAATTAACAATTAACATTATAAAAAAAAAGTTATCTGGGGAACAAGGAGGCTAGGTGACTTCTCTTTTAATTATCGTAAAAATAAGCTCTATTTAATGCAAAAAGAACGAATACCCGAGCGGCTTTTGCCTGACCCTGGGAAGATTGGTTTATAACGCTATAACGTCCTACTTTGTTTTTGAAATTTTTCTTTTTCGATACATTTCTTTGGATCAATTAACTCTCGATATTAACTTCTAATTAACGTTTAGTGATTTATAGGAACGCACAAAGAAATAAATTATATCAGATGTTGGAAATGTCCAGCTGCTGCAAATATGCATGCCTGTCTGCTCTTCTTCTCATGGACTCACGTACTCTTTGGAAAATGCCGGGAGTGGTTCTAATAGTTTCGCAACTAACTATGATGCGATTTCTCAACTGCTCTACAGTATGAATTGGTGTGCTGTGTAAACCAATGTTTTGAGATGATCCCATAGGAAGTAATCTAAAGCATTGAGGTCCGGGGACCTAGGTGGCCATGAATGTGGTCCGCCGCGACATATCCAGCGATTATTGTAATTTTGGTAGCGCGCCAGAGCACTGAAGTGCGCTGATGTTCCGTCGTGCATAAACCATAGTCGATTTCTTACTAAAATGGGAACAACCTCCATCAAACCTGGCAATTCTTCTTCGAGAAAATGCCGATAATTATGTCCATTTAACCTCTCATGAAGAAAATAGGGTCCAATTAAATAATCACCGTATATTCCAACCCACACGTTAACGGAAAACTGCTCCTGATGATGGGATTCCAAGATTGCATGTGGGATTTCTTCAGCCCAAATGTGATTGTTGTGGAAGTTTTGCATGGCCTTTCTGGAAAAGTTGGCTTAATCGGTGAATACAATTTCAGTGTCAAATAATGGATTTTCATTCACTTTATGAAGAAACCATTGGCAAAAGTTTATCCGTAATGGAAAGTCGCGAGGTAGTAGAGTTGGAACCCGTTCCAAATAAGAATATGTGAGACATTCAAATTTTTCCCAATTTTTCTTGTACTGGATCTTCCTCAATTGAATTGAAAACCGCTATGTATCTCAATTTCTGGAGTTCTTACAGTACGGTGTACTCCTTTTAGATGATTGTTTGGTTTAAAACTTCCCTTTTCGCACAATCTTCTATGAATGTTTGAAAATGTTCGCGCATCCGGAATATTTCTATTTGGAAAGCGGTCTTTATACAACCGCCTGGCTTCCAATACGTTACCATCAGCAAGCCCATACACGTAGTGCATGTCTGCAAACTCAGAATTCGTATATTGGTCCATGTTTTTTAAATAATATTGTTAATGTTAATGAGTTAAATACGTGACAACTAGACTGAGTATAGACAACTGTCAAAACGGTTTATGTTTGCGAAACAAAATCTGCTTTTTACCTACTAGATCGTTTTTAATTCTTATAGTCCAGTCGGGTTGTCATTTAACCGGGAAAAAATTAGGCACCACAATTTTATTGTTCTAACCTTTAGGGGGGGGGGCAATAGTAGTGTAAATTCAGAATCGCGACTGAATTCCACCCCTGCATCAGCCGCCATCTTGAATTTAAGGAAAAATCGTTTTTGCTCAATATCTCGGCCATTTTCAACTTTACAACAAAAATGGTAAGGACT